>NC_060161.1:35913659-35918840 GCF_021292245.1 Micropterus dolomieu
GAGGCGGTGTTGTTAACAGCTGCAGCTGGTCGCCCTCTGGTGGGCAAACGATGCAACACCATGACCTGAGTGAAGGATCTGACTCTAGGTTTCTTTTTTCTGATCCAGATCCAGTCTCTTCAGGATCACCAGATGGATTAGCATCTGAATGGGACTACATATCACAGTACAGGCTTTTCGCCAGCAGTGATGCTGATTTTAGTTTGAGGCTGGCTTTAAACACTGCAAACCTTCCTGCGTTTGGAATTTCACCTCCCCGCTACTTTAACAGAGAAGGAGGACTGACCAAAGGTGGTCTTTCTAAATGTGGTACCAAATCACTCCTCTAGTTCTACTGGCACTGCGTCCTCTAAGAGGAGCAAGATCATGAATAACTGGACCTGCAGTGAGGGGGGCAGCTGTTAGAAACTCCTTTTGTCTGGTTCACCTCTGATGATTGTCTCATTGTAAGTAATGTTCAGTATTAAGGAACTGTTTAAATTTTATTTTATATTGACAGCTGTTTGACAAAATACTTTATTACTGACAGGTAATGTGTAATTTACCTACTTCATCACTGTAAAGTGCAAAATATATATAACTGTTCATGATAAATATGTTATATTATTAAAGTTTTATTACATTTTGTTCCTTATATCCGCCCTGAGTCCAGCCTTCTGTTGGGATCAGGATAATCCAGATGTTTTAGGGATCCCAGTCCTACTAAAAGGTTTTGAACAACACAAACTGAAGATTTGATCCAGGGTTAATGCTAAATAGTTTATTCATTAATTAAAGTCTTGAAAAGTAAAAATAATTACTTATTTTGTTTCATAACTAATAACTGAAAATATATAAAATCACTTTTTACTTGTGTTGCCTCGTTCTCTTTGTGGTGAGAATCAAAGTGTGTTGGTGAACTATGGACCTCTGACACTTTGTCTTTAAATATTCACACCAAGAGAACAGCCATCAAAACGTGTTCAATCATTTGTACAATATACTGTTATATACTGTATATCTTTATATTCATAACAGAACAAAAATATTACAATGTTGTACAATGAAAAGACGACGCTCAAAGCAACAAATGAAGACTCTGAAACAACCTTTATGTGTTCCGCAAAATGACATGAGAATTGAAACATAAACGTGGCAAAACAAACACTTCCTATATAACAATACAGCTGATCTTACTATTAATGAATACACCCACAGTTGTAATAACAGTGAAGTTATTGAATATTAAAAATAGGCCTGCCTAATATAAGGTATGCAAAAGTCTTTTTTCCCCAAACTAAGTGTTGTAGTATAACCAGCAGTATATCATGAATGTGTAAGGTGATTTTAGTGTGAAGTTATTGAATATTTCTGCAGAATGTGTTTTCTCTTTGTTTTTTTAAATCAAATTTTCTCCAATTTGAGATCGATGTTACTGGAAGACTCATTTAGGTGAAAATGTACTTGTAGCTTGTTGTCTACTTAACTACGACAGTGAAAAGGCCTTGTTTGTATTTTAAACACATTTTGCTTACGAGTTATTGATCCCGGAAGTTCGAATCTGTGAATATTTTTTTCCAATTTTACTGAACTAAGTTGGCTCCAAACTACTCGAGCTGCCGACAGCTCCATGCGTTACTGTAAGTACCTGCAATAAAACCTCTGTGTGTAAAAAAGGGTTCATTTAATCATCTCTGTCCTCAGTCTCTCATCCTGTTATACAAGCACATCAAACCTCAGCCTGATGTTAAAAACAAGCTAAATAGAAAGCTGACTGTCTGCAGCACAGACTTAAAAACTCAGCTGCTGGCTGAGACAAAGCAGCTGCTCCTCCTCCTCCTCCTCCTCCTCCTCCTCCTCCTCCTCCTCCTCCCTGGTAAAGTTTCCTGGAGGCAGTTACCAGCAGAGAGGAGGAAGATGCTGCTGAGTTTTTATTCTAAACATCAGTCAGTATTGTGATGTCAGACATTAAGTTTAAATAGTGACTTTGCTGCTGGAAACATTAATGTTGCTGCTCTAGAAACAACATTTAGTTACAGTTAACATATTCAATTCTAATCCTATAATTAATTAAAAAACACACCCAGGCAGCTAATAAACACACATCAATATTAGTTTATTTACAGCCAGTCCTACGTCATCTCAATATATAATGATGTTCTCGCACATTGAATATTTCCCACCTCCTGCCCGTTGGGTCTCGTCTTACTAAATAATAGTGAAGCATCAATAAAGACTCTCGTTAAGCAGGTCTCTACAGTGTTATCAGTGTCAATAAAAATCCCTGGCTTTCTCTATACTGTATGTAAGGTCCCTAAACTACTGATGGCATCACGGGGAGGTGCTGTGTCGAACAGACAGTAGCAGAATTCTCACATTACAACACAGATGTAATGTTTAAAAAACTCTTCTGCTTCATTGCAGACAATAGACAGTCTGCAAAAACAATCATATTCTGTGGAGCAGTGCTGAGGATGAGTTAGAGGACACTGTGCACCACAAAGGCAGAAGCTACTGTTGACATTATTCATTTCACTCTTAATCTCAGACCGTCCAGTTTATTTAATATATTAAAGTTTTGTGTCAACTAGATCATCTGAGATGGAGCCAACAGCCTGAGTCTCTTATTCATGTTCCTGAACACTTCATTGGACTTAAGTATAATGTCACTGAGTGACGGGATTAATTATGTTGTGCTTCTCTTCGTCTCAACAGCGTCACTGCAGCAAGGTGTGCACAACCTTTTTATGGTAGCGACTGAAACAGTCCAGTATCAGAATGTCTTCAGTCAAACCAGGACACGCAAGTAACACAGTAAGAGAAAGAGAAGTGTTGCTTTTTCTGATGTGCCTGCAGTCACTTGTCCATGTGTAATTCACAGCCGTCACCTTCTGCTGCAATCTCAGGCATGACTGTTGCTGCTCAACAGCTGGTATTTTATGCAAAGTATCTAATGAAGTACTCTGTTTAAATTCTCTTTCACTGCACAGAGGTGCAAGAGTCCAGCTGGTGTTTTATATTTAAATATCTTGTGTTGTAACGGTTTGTTTACACACAATAAACTTTGGTTCTCAAAATGTGTGAAATATTGTAACGTGCTCCTAATTTCATTCTTTGTTTCCTCAACAGCTTCAAAGTTGAAAATCCACCTTCAGACTCACGCTCTGCATGTTTGACACCGACCTTCTTCTACATCTCTTTCTGAATTAAGCTGCCTTCTCTCTTCGTTCCTGGCCTCGTTTTGTCTTTGTGATGTTAGTGAAATGGCTCTCCAGAGTGAGCTGATGCAGCAGGAGGTTTTTAGGTTTTCTAATTGTATCTTCACACAGCTGCTAGTCCCAAAGTATTCCTGTAAAAACCTGTCTGTAAAAGGAAAGATGGGTCCAGTTTTCTCTACATGCACTCAGCACCCTGTTACACATGTGATGTTGCTCATCATATTAAGATTGACAGGTGAAGTTTTCTAACAACATCTGATATACAATGTAAAAGATCATCAAAACTTATAAGGGACGATGTTATGAATCTAAGGATGACAGTGAAGTCTACCTGTAAACTACATGTTTGTGTTTTATTAATCAGAATCAGCTTTACTGCCATGTAGAGCTGTGTGTGGAAGTAAAGCTTATGTTGTGGTGACGGCCCGGCTGACGGAGAGTGTCCTGGTTTTTTCTCCTTTTCTTCAGTTATTCTGCCTTTTCCTTGGTTTTCTGTTCCCTGCCTGCCTCCCTGTGTTTTCTCTCTCTCTGCTCCTGAGCCCAGCCAACTACCTGCACCTGCATCTCGTCAGCCTGCCACACCTGCCAGTAATCAACCTCATCCCTGCCTGTATTTCAACCCCGGCTCTCCACACCACTCCTGCTTGATCGTCGTTGCTCCACACCCGGTGCCACCTCTCAAGCTCAGGTTTAAATAACCTTTGTTTTCCAGCCCCTGGTTATTCCTCTAACCCTGTCTTTCTGTCTGCTTTCCTCCCAGGTTCACTCACCCTCGTCCTCCGTCCAGTCGGCTGGGCTCCTCCTCCTCGGACTTTCCTCACGGCGTGTGATATAGATCTCTTCAATGTGAGATCACTTTCAAGTAAGACTTTTATCTTAAATGATTTTATCTTGTCTGCAAATCTAGATTTTATGTTTTTAACTGAATCCTGGTTGCAGATGAATGACTATAGCCAGCTAGCTGAACTGTGTCCGCCTCAATATGATTGTTTTAGTCAACCGAGGGTCAGTGGTCGTGGTGGTGGGCTAGTGAGCGTGTATAGGAAAAATTTAAAATGTCATCAAGTACGCTGTGATGAATTTAACTCCTTTGAAGTTCTCACTCTTAAAGTTGGAGGGCTGCATCATATTTGTTAAAATTTATCTCCCCCAAAACCGCCTGGAGGATTTTTATCAGAACTTCCTGAATTTTTATCTACTCTGGTTTTAAATTATGACAGAATTGTTCTTTGTGGCGATTTTAATATTCATGTTGATGACCCCAACAATGTTAATGCAACTGACTTTTTAAATATGGCCACTTCTTTTAACTTCAAACAACATGTCAAAGGACAAACACATAACCGTGGTCATACACTGGACTTGGTTTTTACCCTGGGTGTCAGCATTTCCTCTGTGGAATTAGTGGACATGACCATATCTGACCACAGATGTATTGTTTTTAGCTGCGATTCGCCTGTTACTCATGCCGCCTCACCAAGCTCCGTGTGTTCTCGCATCGTTAATGAACAAAGTGTTTCAAAGTTTTGCGCATTCTTTCAGAGCCAAAGTCAACACCTGTCTGATTCCAACACCAACAATCTGGTGGATCACTTCAATCATATCTGCTTGTCGTCACTAAATATTACTGCTCCTCTAAAGGTTAGGCCTACGTCTAAAGCTAGTAAGCAACCCTGGATAAATGACAGCATTCGCAGCCTAAAAAGGGAATGCAGGAAAGCAGAGCGCAGATGGAAAAAATCCAGTCTCCAAGTCCATTACCTCAGTCTGAAGGATTTATTAATTAACTACAATAACATGGTTAAGGATGCGAGAACACACTATTTTTCTGAACTCATTACTACACATAAACACAATCCCAGGTTTCTGTTTAAGACTGTGGATCAGCTGGTAAACCCAACCCCTCCTTGTGCCTCAGCTGGAAATAATGATGACTGTGAATTGTTTTTATCTTATTTTACCAATAAGGTGGTGTCAATCAGAG
>NC_060161.1:35918940-35923021 GCF_021292245.1 Micropterus dolomieu
GGACACCGAGACCATTTTACACGCCTTCATCTCATCACGCCTGGATTATTGCAACAGCCTTTTCACCTGTTTAACCCAAAAATCTATTGATGGACTCCAGACTGTCCAGAACTCAGCTGCCAGGCTTTTAACCAGAACAAAGAAATATGACCACATTACTCCTATTTTAGCTTCATTACACTGGCTCCCAGTATGTTTTAGAATTGACTTTAAAATTCTATTGATCACTTTAAAAGCTCTTCATGGCCTCTCGCCTTGTTATATTTCTGACCTTTTAGTCCCATACGCACCAGCACGTACCTTGAGATCCTCGGGCAGAGGTCTGCTGTCTGTTCCAGAGTCTCGACTGAAAACTAAAGGGGACAGAGCGTTTGCTGTCAGGGCCCCGAGGCTCTGGAACAGCCTGCCCGAGGAAATCAGGTCGGCTGAGTCAGTGAACTCTTTTAAGTCCCTTCTTAAAACTTACTTTTATAGGAGAGCTTTTCCCGATCTTATTTGACTTTATTTTATCCCTTTTATTTTATTGTATTTTACTAATTTTATATTTATCTTAAACGTGTATTTTAGTCTTTTCAATGTTTTCTTGCTTTTATCTTGTATTGTCTCTTGGGTATTATTGTCTTTACACTTGTTAAAGCACTTTGTAACTTGTTTTTGAAAAGTGCTCTACAAATAAAGATTATTATATAAAGGCAGCCCTGCTAGTAGTAACACCACGTCCCTTAATATATCTGTAACTTTACAGCATTAAACGGCACTTTCCTCCTGCCTTTACTTTATCTCAGCTCTGCCTTTTCTCATTCTCTCGTTCTCCTGTGCATTTTTTTTCACGCACACTGACGCACTGACTGAACTGTGACCAGTCGCGTGTGATGACAGAGATCATAGCATCAGGTTAAAAGCAGACGGGAGGCTGACGGTCTGCAGGTCTGAGGGACTGTGGCTGCCCTGTGACAGATTCAACTTTTATATTGTCGTTTGACAAAAGGTGAGAGTGGGATGTTGTGTGGATTTGTGTGATATTAAAAGCTTGCTGTGTCATCACTGCTGCGGATTAAGTTGATAATTAACAGCAGGCCAAAAGTTCTCTTGGTCCGAGGGCCAGTTTAATTTCCACAGCATCTTGTTTACGGTGTCGTTCGTCAGTAATGCGCGAGACAATAAGCTTCACTAATGGACCAATGAGCAAACACGATGTGCAGCTACTACTCATGGGAGTTGTAGTGTCTCATTGCAATTCGTTTTTTTTTAAATCTTGCCTTTGACAAGACTAAAATTTTTCAACACACCAAAGTGGCGAGTGGGAGTGACTGTGACCCGCCACGGGAGAAATCACCTGCATTTGGCGGGTGTTAATGTGAAGCCCTGCTGATAAACAAAGAAATGCCAGAAGCACGAGTGGCAACAAATTTAGTTTCATTTGTTAAACTGTGGAAGTTTTCAGCAAAAGGGGTCACACCCCCGTAATTCAAACCATGTAATAAAATAAATACACAAACGTGCTGCAGATAGAAGAACATGAATATATTACTGAACAGTTATTTTATATTATAATAATTAATGTTGAGATGATGATGGTGAACCAGCAGGGGGCGTATCGGATCCTTCTCTGTTCAACATCTCTGCTGCTTAGCAACAGATGACACAACCAGCAGCTGAGCTGACTGTAAATAAACTGCTGGACCAGATTTATGAAGATCAGTAAGAAGTTTGATGTCAGATTATTCAGATTATTACTGGACATATAATCAGTCAGATTAGAGATGAACTAAAGTTTTAGTGAGTAAAAGCCCTGATGAACCAGCAGGGGGCGTCTGAGCTCCTCCTCTCTGCTGCTGTTCTCCAACCAGCTGCTGCTGCCGGAGACTGATGACTCATCAGCGGCTCTGCTTCTGATTGGCTGCTGACTCAGTAATAAACTGAAGGTACCTGAAGAACCAGCAGGGGGCGTCTGAGCTCCTCCTCTGCTGCTGTTCTCAAACCAGCTGCTGCTGCCGGAGACTGATGACTCATCAGCAGCTCTGCTTCTGATTGGCTGCTGACTCAGTTAGAAACTGAAGGTACCTGAAGAACCAGCAGGGGGCGTCTGAGCTCCTCCTCTCTGCTGCTGTTCTCCAACCAGCTGCTGCTGCCGGAGACTGATGACTCATCAGCAGCTCTGCTTCTGATTGGCTGCTGACTCAGTAATAAACTGAAGGTACCTGAAGAACCAGCAGGGGGCGTCTGAGCTCCTCCTCTCTGCTGCTGTTCTCAAACCAGCTGCTGCTGCCGGAGACTGATGACTCAGCAGCAGCGCTGTTTCTGATTGGCTGCTGAGCGAACAGGAACTGAAAGTAAAGAGTCGGGATTTTCCAGAGAAGCTGCGTTCAGGTTTCTGATGGTAAACAGAGAACAAGGAACCCAAACGATGCTGCTGCTCAGGGTGATCACATGACTGCTGACAACAGCAACAACAGCAACACTCACAGCGTCACTGTGTCCTGCAGGGAGACAACTCACCTTTACCTGCTCACCTTTACCTGCAGGATATTAATAACCTTTGTTTGCACAGCACCTTTACAGACGACACAACAGACGAACTGGTGATAACATGCAGAGTTCACAGGTAACACGTGAAGGACAATAAAAGCTCATTTCTACAGCGGTTTGTCAGCTGACCTTTAGTCACGTAGTGCACGCCATCGTTCTGCTCACGTCATTTGTCTAACGGTGTCAGGTTGTGACCGTTAGTTGACCTGCATTAGTTACTGATCAGCTTCAGCTCTGGTAACAGTCAGATAAACAACATGTTAGTGGTTTCAGGAAATGAGCTGGTGCAGCTACAAACTGTTGTAGCGTCCTGGACAGAAACTTCACAAACTCCATCACCAGACAGACGCCATAATGTCCATGTTGGTTCCACATTACGACTCAAAGCTCCTGAACACACCGAAGTCTGAAGAACAACTTCCCAACAAGGGAAAAGGGACCATCTCAGGAGCACTTGAACGCACCATCTGATCTGTGGGACCTTCATCCACCTGTAGGACCCTCCTCCTCCTCCTCCTCCTCCTCCTCCTCCTCCTCCTCCTCCTCCTCCTCCTCTCTCTGCTGCTGTTCTACAAGCTGCTGCTCCTGGTGACTGATGACTCATCAGCAGCTCTGTTTTTGATGGGCTGGACTTTCCAGAGACGCTGCGTTCACCTGAAGGCATCATGTGGTCAGACTGGTTTTGGTGGTGAACAGTTCAGCAGACAAACTGATTTCACAGTGAAGAGAAATCTGTTTTCTGTCTGCAGCTGCTTTTATTATCAGCTTCTATCATCAAACACAAACTGATCAGCTGATCGATCACTTTATTTGTTCCTGACAGGCAGCAGAGACACAAACAGGATGTGTAAAAAACTGATGAATAAACCTTTTTCATTTTATTTAAAAACTCAACAAAGTTATTGATCACTTTAGATGGTATTTTGATTCTTTGTTTTAGTATTTTCTTTTTTAGAGGGGCTACAGAGTCGAGTGTCATTCGCAGCGAGCCTGCAGCACTATCAACAAGATGATCGATTTGGGAGGGTCTGAAATTAGCATAGGAGTCCTCCGTTACTTTGTGACTAGATAATGTATTTAGAGCTGATGGAATCGCATCCTTAAATTTAGCTACAGCACTATCAGACAGACATCTTGTATAGAAATTTTTTCCCAATGGCGAGTAGTTCAGCAATACAAACTCAAAAGTTATCAAACAGTGGTCGGATAAAGAGGGATTCTGTGGGAACACCACTAAATGTTCAATTTCAATACCATACACCAAAACAAGGTCGAGGGTGTGGTTAAAACAGTGAGTCGGTTCATGAACACTCTGAGAGAAGCCAATGGAATCTAACAGAGAGATAAACACAGTACTGAAGCTGTCATTCTCAACGTCCACATGAATATTAAAATCTCCTACAATAATAACTTTGTCCGTTTTAAGGACTAAAGTTGACAAAAACTCTGCAAACTCAGATAAGAATTCAGAGTACGGGCCAGGTGCTCGGTACACTATAACAAAAAGAATTGGTTGCAGTGATTTCCAACTTGGGTGCGAAAGACTAAGAAC
>NC_060161.1:35923121-35926616 GCF_021292245.1 Micropterus dolomieu
AGATGATGATCAATAACCTCCAGATAATGTAGACGTATCAATAACAGCGATCAGTAACAGAGCGTGACTTGTGTCCCATCGTCTGCCTGGTAACAGATGATCAATAACCTCCAGATAATGTAGACGTATCAATATCAGCGATCAGTAACAGAGTGTGACTTGTGTCCCATCGTCTGCCTGGTAACAGATGATGATCAGGTCATGTGATCCTTCCTCTGCTTCTTCCAGCAGCTCTCAGTCAGACTCTCTCAGTGTTTGTCAGGTCAACAGAGGAACATGGCTTCATCCTTTCTCAGCTTCTCCCTCCTCTTCATCAGCCTCCACGCAGCAGGTACCATCAATACTCTGATCAATACTCTGATTACTGATCAATACTCTGATCAATACACTGATCACTGATTAATACATTGATCAACAATCTGATCGTTCATCAATAGTCTGATCTTTGTTCTTCAGATGGATTTATGGAATATGTAGTGACCCGCTGTGAGTTTAACTCCACTGAGCTGAAGGACATCGAGTACATCAGCTCTTACTATTACAACAAGAAGGAGTACGCCAGGTTCAGCAGCAGTGTGGGTCAGTATGTTGGATACACTGAGTGGGGACTGAAGAACGCTGATAACTGGAACAAAGATGCTTCAATAATGGCTCAGCAGAGAGGTGAGAAGGAGAGGGTCTGCCTAAACAACGTTGGGATCGACTACCAGGCTGCTCTGACTAAGTCAGGTGAGTTTGTTTCTGTAACATCCAACAGCATCAGATCATCATGTTATTGATTACTTATTGATTCATTAACACTCTGACTGAACCAACCTCAGCTCTGATTTATATATTTATATTGATCATCATGCACAGAAGATGTTTATAATATTATCTGATTTTACACAGCAGTTTGTTCTGAGTTACAAACGTTATGAAATATAATACCAGACTAATGTTCATGTTCCTTCAACACATCAGAATAAAGTCTTTGTCGCCTCCTGGTGGAGAAACTCTGCTGCTGCTACTACTGATGATAAAATAGCGTTAAATTGATTAACATTAAATATCACTAACATCGCTGCCAAGATCGACGACCCCACAGATCTTTTTACAGTAAGCAGTCATTTGTTTTACCTGCCCAGGTAAATGTTTATGTTAATTTCAAATGTGTTCAGTTTTATTTATGTTGCGCCAAAGTCATCTCATTGCACTTTTGATATAGAGCAGGTCTGACCGTACTCTGTTTAATATTATTTACGGAGAACCAGTTCCCCAGCAGTGTATTCTGCTGCTTTATTGAACCCAGATTACATTTCATTCACAGTCAACGTGAGCAGCAGGAAAGGAGATATTAGAGATTAGAAGTAGGAATTAGAGATGAAGATGTGCAGCAGAATGACGTCTTTAAAAAGTGCAACATATCACCTGTTGTTCATTTAGTACTTTTACTTTTAAATTCATCCAGCCAGAGGGAACGATCACCAACTGTTCGCTGCGCCGGTCGGAATAGCGACACAACCCATTGTAGGTATCGTAGAGGGAATGGGGCGTTGGGGCGTACAGGGACAGGAGATCACGGACGGTCGGTCGGTCAATATATCGTTAATGTTTGATTTAATTCCTTAGAATCCTGAACTAATTAACACTTAATTTTACTGAAAGATCTTTATTTTGTTGAGGGAAACATTTAATGATATTCTTTTAAAAAACAAGTTATCATAATAATTCTGAATGTTGTACGTCAGATTTTTGAAGCGACATTTATTGGACGCTTTTATCCAAAGGGACTTACATTTACACGTCAGAGGTCGCACGCCTCTGGAGCAACGAGGGGTTAAGTGTCTTGCTCAGGGTCACAGTGGGGGGATTGAACCCAGGTCTCTCACACCAAAGGCATGTGTCTTACCCACTGCACCATCCACAGTTTGGCATCAAGTGTCACATTCTGACCATAAAGAAAAGTTGAAAACTACAATTAACCATCTGGTTTCTTCAGTTCACGTGATAACAGTGTTTTGCTATATCGCCCAGCCCTAAGGTCACATGATCAGAGCAGACGGCACCGGGCTAACCTGGAGGTTTCCATGGTAACAGATACCAGTGAGAACCAGTGTGTCGTGATGTTGTTCCTCACTGAACGACTCAGCTCACGTATCCAAACTGTATTATTAATATTAGACAACAACTAGTACTAATACTGCAGGCGGTACTACTGCTACTACCTCATAATACCATAAAGTTAAAATAAACTCTGTGTTGCAGCTGAGCCCTACGTCAGGCTGCGCTCCGAGACGCCCTCTGGTGGTAAACATCCCTCCATGTTGGTCTGCAGCGTCTTCAGCTTCTACCCCAAACAGATCAGAGTGGGCTGGCTCAGAGACGGACAGGAAGTCACCTCTGATGTCACTTCCACTGATGAGCTGGCAGACGGGGACTGGTACTACCAGGTCCACTCTCACCTGGAGTACACGCCCAGGTGAGTCCAGGTCCAGGTCCAGGTCCAGGTCTGTCAGTAAGTGTGGCAGAAAGTCTGACGTGCTGGTTTGTGTTGAATCAGGTCTGGAGAGAAGATCTCCTGTGTGGTGGAGCACGCCAGCCTGAAGGAACCTCTGGTGACTGACTGGGGTAAATACCTGTCTGTCTGCTCACCTGTCTGTCTGTTCACCTGTCTGTCTGTTCACCTGTCTGTCTGCTCACCTGTCTGTCTGCTCACCTGTCTGTCTGCTCACCTGTCTGTCTGCTCACCTGTCTGTCTGCTCACCTGTCTGTCTGCTCACCTGTCTGTCTGCTCGTCTGTCTGATTACCTGTCTGTCTGCTCGTCTGTCTGCTCACCTGTCTGCCTGTTCACCTGTCTGTCTCTCTACCTGTCTGTCTCTCTACCTGTCTGTCTCTCTACCTGTCTGTCTCTCTACCTGTCTGTCTTCAGACCCGTCCCTGCCTGAGTCTGAGAGAAACAAGATCGCCATCGGAGCCTCAGGACTGATCCTGGGTCTGATCTTATCTCTGGCTGGATTCATCTACTACAAGAGGAAGGCCCGAGGTCAGACCAGTACACACAGTCTGAAACCAGTTTACACCAGTACACACAGTCTGAAACCAGATTACACCAGTACACACAGTCTGAAACCAGGTTACACCAGTACACACAGTCTGAAACCAGTTTACACCAGTACACACAGTCTGAAACCAGTTTACACCAGTACACACAGTCTGAAACCAGGTTACACCAGTACACACAGTCTGAAACCAGGTTACACCAGTACACACAGTCTGAAACCAGGTTACACCAGTACACACAGTCTGAAACCAGTTTACACCAGTACACACAGTCTGAAACCAGGTTACACCAGTACACACAGTCTGAAACCAGTTTACACCAGTACACAGAGTCTGAAACCAGTTTACACCAGTACACACAGTCTGAAACCAGTTTACACCAGTTTACACAGTCTGAAACCAGTTTACACCAGTACACAGAGTCTGAAACCAGTTTACACCAGTACACAGAG
>NC_060161.1:35926716-35933029 GCF_021292245.1 Micropterus dolomieu
CAGTACACACAGTCTGAAACCAGTTTACACCAGTACACACAGTCTGAAACCAGGTTACACCAGTACACACAGTCTGAAACCAGGTTACACCAGTACACACAGTCTGAAACCAGTTTACACCAGTACACACAGTCTGAAACCAGGTTACACCAGTACACACAGTCTGAAACCAGTTTACACCAGTACACACAGTCTGAAACCAGTTTACACCAGTACACACAGTCTGAAACCAGTTTACACCAGTACACACAGTCTGAAACCAGTTTACACCAGTACACACAGTCTGAAACCAGTTTACACCAGTACACAGAGTCTGAAACCAGTTTACACCAGTACACACAGTCTGAAACCAGTTTACACCAGTTTACACAGTCTGAAACCAGTTTACACCAGTTTACACAGTCTGAAACCAGTTTACACCAGTACACACAGTCTGAAACCAGTTTACACACAGTCTGAAACCAGTTTACACAAGTACACACAGTCTGAAACCAGTTTACACCAGTTTACACAGTCTGAAACCAGTTTACACCAGTTTACACAGTCTGAAACCAGTTTACACCAGTACACACAGTCTGAAACCAGTTTACACCAGTACACAGAGTCTGAAACCAGTTTACACCAGTTTATACCAGTACACAGTCTGAAACCAGTTTACACCAGTACACACAGTCTGAAACCAGTTTACACCAGTTTATACCAGTACACAGTCTGAAACCAGTTTACACCAGTTTATACCAGTACACAGTCTGAAACCAGTTTACACCAGTACACAGAGTCTGAAACCAGTTTACACCAGTACACACAGTCTGAAACCAGTTTACACCAGTACACACAGTCTGAAACCAGTTTACACCAGTACACACAGTCTGAACCCAGTTTACACCAGTTTACACAGTCTGAACCCAGTTTACACCAGTTTACACAGTCTGAACCCAGTTTACACCAGTACATACAGTCTGAAACCAGTTTACACCAGTTTGAACCCAGTTTACACCAGTACACACAGTCTGAAACCAGTTTACACCAGTTTGAAACCAGTTTACACCAGTACACACAGTCTGAAACCAGTTTACACCAGTACACACAGTCTGAAACCAGTTTACACCAGTTTACACAGTCTGAAACCAATTTACACCAGTACACACAGTCTGAAACCAGTTTACACCAGTACACACAGTCTGAAACCAGTTTACACCAGTACACACAGTCTGAAACCAGTTTACACCAGTACACACAGTCTGAAACCAGTTTACACCAGTACACACAGTCTGAAACCAGTTTACACCAGTACACACAGTCTGAAACCAGTTTACACCAGTACACACAGTCTGAAACCAGTTTACACCAGTTTGAACCCAGTTTACACCAGTACACACAGTCTGGAACCAGTTTACACCAGTTTGAACCCAGTTTACACCAGTACCCACAGTCTGAACCCAGTTTACACCAGTACCCACAGTCTGAAACCAGTTTACACCAGTACACACAGTCTGAACCCAGTTTACACCAGTACACACAGTCTGAAACCAGTTTACACCAGTTTGAACCCAGTTTACACCAGTACACACAGTCTGAAACCAGTTTGCACCAGTTTGAACCCAGTTTACACCAGTACACACAGTCTGAACCCAGTTTACACCAGTACACACAGTCTGAAACCAGTTTACACCAGTTTGAACCCAGTTTACACCAGTACACACAGTCTGAACCCAGTTTACACCAGTACACACAGTCTGAACCCAGTTTACACCAGTACACACAGTCTGAAACCAGTTTACACCAGTTTGAACCCAGTTTACACCAGTACACACAGTCTGAAACCAGTTTACACCAGTACACAGAGTCTGAAACCAGTTTACACCAGTACACAGAGTCTGAAACCAGTTTACACCAGTTTGAACCCAGTTTACACCAGTACACAGAGTCTGAAACCAGTTTACACCAGTTTGAACCCAGTTAACACCAGCTTCTTCTCTTTAATGCAGGAAGGATTCTGGTCCCCACTAACTGATCCTGGATCTGGACTTGGATCTGATCCTGGACCCGATCCTGCAGCTGCTGCTTCATCCTGCTTCCTGTGTTTCAGCTCAGCAGACTGGCTGAACAGCTGGTTCTCTGCTGGTCTCTTTAAACCCTGATCCAGGACTGTCAGACCTGCTTCCTCTCCGTGTGATCTGATGCTTCACTGGGTGAAATCAATATTTTACAGCCTCTAAATATAAAATCAGATATAATCCAGAGGTCTGAATGATTCTGGGCTCGTAGGTTGTGAGATTTTTAGATTTATATATTTTTACTGGAGTGAAACGTTTTCTAACCTCAATAAACCTTCAGAAAACTCTCTGTGGAGTTACTGATCACATGTTTCTTAACCCTTCATGCATGGATCCTCTGTCAGGATCTTTTCCCTCCGTGTTGTTATGGCTCTTAGGCACAAAAACTAAAATTAGAATTTCATTGTCCACTAAGCTGGACGGTGTGTGCGTTTTATGTATTTAAAAAAACATTAATGTTATATGATGTGAACACTATTTTAAATGCTGTTAAACTAATGTGGTCCCATATTTCCAGAGGGTGTCTTGTATGAACACACTCGTGTCCGCTGTAGTGAGCACTGTGCGTGACTTCAAGATGAAACTCGTTAATCTGTTTCTTCAGTTTCTGGTATTTGTACTTTGAACAGAAGTTCCTCTGAGTTCTCTCCGTCATTTAGAGAAAGAACAGGAGAGTCTCGTTCTCCTCATTAAGTTTACAGACATTTATCATTAAAGGTTTTACACAGAAATTATTTTACAGATTCAATAAAAGCACGTGCTCAATATTTTAAAATCAGCTTTATTTTGGAAGACAAAGTAATTCTTACATTTTTATAGAATTACAGTACAAACATTTAATATTAAACTACTGCACTGATTATCATAAAATATAAAGATTACTGTGAAATATCCTCAACTGAAAACATCCTGACATAATAAGTTGATATATGTCTCGCTGTTTCAAAAAAATTAATAATACAAAGAAGATTGATTCTATAACAACCGTATTTACAATATTACCAGATGATCCTTAAGCAGTTCTTCAGAGCCCCCAGCAGGAACTGAAAAACTGAAAGTGTCACTTCTCAATGTGTCTAGCTTGTCTGTTAGGGTTTCTATGATGATGATGAGGTCACGACCTTATCATCTGTACAGTGTGTTCATAAGTAAAATCAAAACATACCACAAAAGGTCAATGAATCTGTGTCAGAAGTAACAGTGCAGCTCAGATAAAGAACAATCCTCCTCCAAAGTGCCAGAAATCAGCTGGATCCCTGGTGCATCTGAGGACAATAAGACACAATAAGATTTTTTACCATGTCTCTTTAAATGATCAGCACCTTGCAAGTGCAGTCTACCAAATAAAATAGCACGTGCATTAGTTACCTTCTCAAACATCCCTGAGCTGTCATGTGATGAACTGGACGATGACCGGAGGCGAACCTGGTCCTCTCTGCCTGATGAGCGAGCATCAGTCGCTTTACTCAGTGCAACCATCATTTACTTCTCATGCAGAGTTTGTTTGAGCTTTACACTTGCTGACAACATCAATACACACTAGCAACACAGTAAAGTCCTGCTGCTGCACTGAAATACATGCTAACAGCGGTTAGCATATGCGTAGGTACTCTCTACTTGATTTTGTTCCAACTATCTAAGTTAACTAGAGTGGGGGTGCTAAAAATAGTTTCTCCAGTTGCTCCCAGGTCTCTCAACAGTTTCCTCCTTTGGCGAGAGTATTTTCTACAATGAACTAATAATGCTTCACTGTTTCCATCAGGGTGTTCACCAATCAGAGCCAGTCTCTCTTCTCTTACCTCTAAAAGCACATTTTACTTTTGTACTGAATAATATGTTCTCCCCTTTCTTTCCTTTTCCCACGATTTTTGCCACATTTCTTTCACTGACCTATTTATTATTTCTGTGTAATCCGGTAACCAATATTGTAAATTAATTTGAACTCTTTCCTCCAGCACCGCCTTCCTCCTCCTCATTACCCTCCACTCCCATGTGCACCAGTACCCACACAAACCCCACCTCATACCCTGCTTTGTGAATTCTGTACAACACCTTCCACAAGTACATCAGGTCTGGACTTCATTTTAGTATCTTTAATTGTAATCAGAGTTGCTGCTGAGTCGCTACATATAACTGAATGCTCCTGTTTATGATCTTCGACCCACTTTAAAGCCCATAGCACTGCCGCCAGCTCTGCTGTGAAGACCGACATGTGATCTGGAATCCTACACCCTTTTTTATAACCTATTTCTGGGATGCTTACACCAAAAGCCACTTTACCGCTCTCAGGATCCGGTTCGACCCGTCAGTATAGATTTGTAGGTGGCCTCTGACATATTTCTTTTGCTTGTTTCCATAAAATATAAGTCAACATTGGGATCAGGGATCAACCATGAAGGTATATCTGGACGACATGTTGGTGGACTTACATTTAAATTCATAATACCAGTTTCCTCTGTCATAGATTAGAGTTTCTCTGTAAAGTTTGTTTTGATCCTTCTTGCTGTTCCCATGAACTCCCAATGTTGACTCAACAGGGTTTTTGTTGGTAGATTTCCATCCTGTCCTTTCAATAGTCCTATTATAAATCTGTAACATCTGTGTAGGCTTTTTCTTCTTATGTCCAGATATCATGCATTTTGTTTTTTCTGTAGATATTTTAAAGCCCCCAGTGATTCGCCCATTCAGTTACTTTGTCCAATGCAGTTTGTGTTATAAGAGATGTTCCTCCCTCGCTTCCAGATGGCAGCATCATCTGCAAACAATGAGAACTTGAAATCTTTCCTCACTCTACTGAACATACCATTGATTAAAGAGCACTGGACTTATTACACTACCTTGAGGGGTTCCATTCTCTACCTCAAGCTCATCTGATAATTCGCTTCCCACCCTCACCTGAATGGTCACATAAGAAGTTCTTAATCCAGTTAAACGTTCTTCCTCTGATTCCAGCGTCATGAAGTGTAATTAACAAGCCCTCCTTCCAGAGCAGAGGCTTTTTCAGAAACACTGCTACAACTGCTTCTTTATTTGCAATGGCTTTTTTAATGTCATTATCTAAATCTAATACAGCATCCATTGTTGATCGTCCTGAATCCACTCTGATGTTCCTCAAAAAACCCGCTTTTCTCCAGTTTGTCCACTAGTCTGTCTGTTATTTTGCATAAAACAGAGGTTAATGCAATCGGTCTGTAAGAACCAGGGTTATCTGGTGGTTTTCCAGGTTTCACGTCTGGAATGATTACAGCGTGTTTCCACTCTTTAGGAAGACGTCCACTCTCCCGTTTTATTATTAATTAGGGCAAGAGCTTCTTCTTCTATCATTTCTCCACAGTTCTTAAATAGTTGGTATCCCAGTCCATCCCTACCTGGTGAGGCATCTTTCCCCTGATTTATAGCTTTTTTTAATTCTACCATTGAGAAGAACACATTAGTACTATCAGAATTTTCACAGTTTATTTGTAATTCAGTCATATTATTTCTTGTTCTTTGACATCTCGTACCGTTTTCTTCACCTACATTGTTGGAACTATGAACTTATTGAAATTGCTTGACCAATAAATTAACTTTTTCATTCTGTCTATTAGATTCCAAATCTGTTTTAAAGGCGTATCTGGTCCTAATTTACTACAAAATGTCCTCCAACTTTGTTTCTTTACTTCCTTAATTACTCGTCTAGCCGTAGCTCTAAGCCTCTTATATTCAATAACATAGTTCTCTAATAAAAGTTTCCTTAAATTTGTGTAAGCCCTGTTCCTATCTCGGACTGCTGAATTACATCCTTGATGGTACCGTTGATCCTCTTACTGGTCATTTTTTCTTTGGCATATTCTTAACTGCTGCTGACCACATTACTTTGCTTAGAGAACTATTCCACTCATCTGCTCCTCTTTCACTGTCTATTCTTGATAATCCCATGTTCACTTGATCCTCAAACTTTATCCAATCAGCTCTTTTCTAATTAAGCCTCAGGGGACAATTAACTGGCTCCTCGATGAGACACCTACCAAATGTAGAAATTATTGGCACATGGTCACGTCCCACTGTATAAAGACCCATTGTCTCCCACCTGCTGGCTGATGCTAACTCTGCTGATACAATTGTTATATCTGTGACAGATGACGTTGATCGACTTGTCTTCTATAAGTCTTCTATAATTTGACCATTTCTGTCCCTCTTCTTACATCCCCACAGTTCATTATGAGCATTAAAACCCCCGTTTAATGCACAGATTATACACATTTATAATAGAGATT
>NC_060161.1:35933129-35934874 GCF_021292245.1 Micropterus dolomieu
CTGTGGTAAGAAGCAGGCATGAGATAGACACTGCTGTGGAAAGAAGCAGACATGAGATAGACACTGCTGAGGTAAGAAGCAGACATGAGATAGACACTGCTGTGGTAAGAAGCAGGCATGAGATAGACACTGCTGAGGTAAGAAACAGGTATGAGAAAGACACTGCTGAGGTAAGAAGCAGACATGAGATAGACACTGCTGAGGTAAGAAACAGGCATGAGATAGACACTGCTGAGGTAAGAAGCGGGCATGAGATAGACACTGCTGAGGTAAGAAGCGGGCATGAGATAGACACTGCTGAGGTAAGAAGCGGGCATGAGATAGAAACTGCTGAGGTAAGAAGCGGGCATGAGATAGACACTGCTGAGGTAAGAAGCGGGCATGAGATAGACACTGCTGAGGTAAGAAGCGGGCATGAGATAGACACTGCTGTGGTAAGAAGCGGACATGAGATAGACACTGCTGTGGTAAGAAGCAGGCATGAGATAGACACTGCTCTGGTAAGAAGTAGGCATGAGATAGACACTGCTGAGGTCGTAGCAGGCATGAGATAGACACTGCTGTGGTAAGAAGCAGGCATGAGATAGACACTGCTGTGGTAAGAAGCAGACATGAGATAGACACTGCTGAGGTCGTAGCAGGCATGAGATAGACACTGCTCCGGTAAGAAGTAGGCATGAGATAGACACTGCTGAGGTAAGAAGCAGGCATGAGATAGACACTGCTGTGGTAAGAAGCAGGCATGAGATAGACACTGTTGAGGTAAGAAGCAGGCATGAGATAGACACTGCTGAGGTAAGAAGCAGGCATGAGATAGACACTGTTGTGGTAAGAAGCAGGCATGAGATAGACACTGCTGTGGAAAGAAGCAGACATGAGATAGACACTGCTGAGGTAAGAAGCAGACATGAGATAGACACTGCTCTGGTAAGAAGTAGGCATGAGATAGACACTGCTGAGGTCGTAGCAGGCATGAGATAGACACTGCTCCGGTAAGAAGTAGGCATGAGATAGACACTGCTGAGGTTGTAGCAGGCATGAGATAGACACTGCTGTGGTAAGAAGCAGGCATGAGATAGACACTGCTGTGGTAAGAAGTAGGCATGAGATAGACACTGCTGAGGTAAGAAGCGGGCATGAGATAGACACTGCTGTGGTAAGAAGCAGGCATGAGATAGACACTGCTGAGGTAAGAAGCAGGCATGAGATAGACACTGCTGAGGTAAGAAGCAGGCATGAGATAGACACTGCTGTGGTAAGAAGTAGGCATGAGATAGACACTGCTGTGGTAAGAAGCAGACATGGGATAGACACTTCTGAGGTCGTAGCAGGCATGAGATAGACACTGCTCTGGTAAGAAGTAGGCATGAGATAGACACTGCTGAGGTCGTAGCAGGCATGAGATAGACACTGCTGAGGTAAGAAGCGGGCATGAGATAGACACTGCTGTGGTAAGAAGCAGGCATGAGATAGACACTGCTGAGGTAAGAAGCAGGCATGAGATAGACACTGCTGTGGTAAGAAGTAGGCATGAGATAGACACTGCTGAGGTAAGAAGCAGGCATGAGATAGACACTGCTGAGGTAAGAAACAGGTATGAGAAAGACACTGCTGAGGTAAGAAGCAGGCATGAGATAGACACTGCTCTGGTAAGAAGTAGGCATGAGATAGACACTGCTGAGGTAAGAAGCAGGCATGAGATAGACACTGCTGAGGTAAGAAGCGGGCATGAGATAGACACTGCT
>NC_060161.1:35934974-35938889 GCF_021292245.1 Micropterus dolomieu
TGGTGAAGATCAGACATGAACTTAATGAAGAAGATGGAGAGGAATCAAACTAAAGGTTTTCTTTTTTTCAGTCTGTGTGTGCTGTCTGGTTGTTTTTTTATTTTTTCCAATGAGTGATTTTAAAGTTGCTTCATTGAATTTAAATGGCGCTGCGGACATCAGGAAAAGGATGCAGCTATATGAGCTGATGAAGCTGAAAAGTGTTGATGTGATGTTTGTCCAGGAAACACACAGCGACAGGTCCAGTGAAACTGACTGGAGATCAGAATGGGACGGCCGTGTTCAGCTCCTTGACCTCAGTGAGCGGGGGGGTAGCCATCCTTTTCTCTAAAAAGTTTCTGCCGATTTCTTATGAACTTAAAGAAGTGATAGAAGGAAGGCTGATGATGGTCAGAGCCAAGTTTGAGTGTTTCACTCTCACATTCATTAATGTTTATGCTCCAAATGTCGGCTCAGAGTCCGTTTTATTAATACTCTCAGTGACACTCTGACTAGTTTTGGTTCAGATGATTTTTTGTTTTTAGGGGGAGATTTTAATTGTACTCAGAATGATTCTTTGGACAGGAATCATGTTGAACCTCACGCTGCTTCGAAAAAGGCAATTAATGAGGTAATAAAAACACATGATTTGGTGGACGTTTGGAGGAGGTTGCACACTGAAGACCGACAGTACACCTGGGTGCATACAAGAGAAAATGTTATTTCTTTGGCTCGACTCGACAGGTTTTATTGTTTTAAACATCATTTTAGTGTTTTTAAGGCATGTAGTATTTTACCTGTACAATTTAGTGATCATTTTTTAGTGGTCGGCAGTGCTTTAATTGCAAAAACTGAAAAACGGAGTGCATACTGGCATTTTAACACCAATTTACTCAGTGATGCTAATTTCAAAGATGTTGTGGTTTATTTCTGGAAGGTGCATAGGGCTGAAAGGAACAGTTTTGTTTCTTTAAGACAATGGTGGGACTGTGGGAAGGTTAAAATCAAACAGCTCTGTCTACAGTACACTCTGAATGTCATGAGGGACATTACTAGATCAATGACGACTCTAGAGACTGAGATAGTGGAACTTTTAGGCTTGATTGAGTCCACAGGAAATCGAGAGCATTTTGAAGCCCTGCTGCCGAAGAAAGGAGACCTTCAGGACGTCAGAAACTGGCGCCCAGTCTCCCTCCTCTGTTCGGACTATAAGATCTTGTCCAAGGCTCTGGCTAACCGGTTGAAGCAGGTGATGGAGGAAATCATTCACCTGGATCAGTCGTACTGTGTGCCTGGTAGGTCCATCACAGACAACGTGTCGTTAATCAGGGATGTTTTGGATGTCTCTAGTTCTTTGGGCACTGACCTTGGTCTCATTTCGTTAGACCAAGAAAAAGCATTTGACAGGGTTGAGCACCTTTATCTTTGGAAAGTTCTGGAGCGTTTTGGTCTCAGCCCACGTCTCATTGCTATGATAAAAGTTTTGTACAGACACATTCAGAGTGTGCTGAAGGTTAACGGGGGTCTGAGTGCTCCCTTCACAGTAGGCAGGGGTGTCAGACAGGGCTGTCCTCTGTCTGGGATGCTGTATACATTGTCCATTGAGACCTTGCTAGACAGAATCCGGTCCTGTATTCATGGTTTGGTTTTACCAGGTTTTAACACACCACACGTTTTATCTGCTTATGCTGATGATGTCATGCTCCTGGTCAGAAATCAAGCTGAAATTAATATTGTTGGAAATATTGTGTCTGAGTTTGGTCTTATCTCTGCTGCAAAAGTGAATTGGACAAAAAGTGAAGCTCTAGCAATTGGAAACTGGTTTGGTGGTCTTCCGGTCCTGCCGGGGGGGGGGGGTTCGGATGGAGAAATGATGGTATAAAGTATCTAGGAATTTATCTTGGCAAAGAAGAAATGGTGAAAAGGAACTGGGAGGGCATGATAGAGACGATGAAAGGAAGGTTGAAAAAGTGGAAATGGCTGCTTGCTCAGATGTCCTTTAGAGGAAGAACTCTAGTAATCAACAACCTTGTAGCTTCAGCACTATGGCATCGTTTAGCTTGTATGGAGCCACCTGCTGGTTTACTCTCAAAACTACAAGCAGTTTTAGTGGACTTTTTTTGGGACAGGTTACACTGGGTACCTCAGAGTGTGCTTTTTTTACCAAAAGAAGAAGGGGGGCAAGGCCTGGTACACCTAGCAAGCAGAGTGGCAACTTTTCGATTTCAGTTTGCACAGAGATATCTGACTGGTTTTAAATACCCAGTGTGGAAAGAGTTTGCAAGCAGCATTTTAAGGAGAGCAGACAGGTTAGGACTTGACACTGCTTTGTTTTTAATGGATGTTGGTTATTTAAATTTGTCTGTATTGCCGGATTTTTATAAGGGAGTTTTTAAGGCCTGGCACCTTTTTAAGAAGAGACGGTTGGAGCCGTCAGTCTCCCTGTACTGGTTACTGAACGAGCCTCCACAATGGACATACAGGACAGTGGTACACCAGGCCTCCATCACACACTCCGTTCTGCTGGCGCTACAACTCTCAGACGGATAGTGGATGTAGCTGGACCTGGTTTTATGAACACTGAGGCTGTGGCTGCACTGATTGGACTAAAATCTGTGCGTCACGTGAAGAACATTGTGAATGGTTGGACTAACAAACTAACAGCAGCGGATAACGAGTTGAGTATGTACTGGAAAGGTGAGGAAGCTCCGGACGAAGAGGACCCTTTTCCAGAGTTGGGACTGGTACCCAATCTTGACTGTTGTTCTAGTCTATTGTTGGATGTCAGGCATCAGAAGGTCCCAGATCTGCACACGGTGACGGGTAAAATGATTTACAGGTGTTGTGTGAAGGTGTTATGTAAAAACAAGTTAAATGGTAGAAGTGGCACGGTGTGGAGGGAGAAACTGGGGGTTAGTAACGCTGTGAGGCCCACCTGGAGTATCTTTTACAAACTTCCTTTAAAGAAGCGCACAGGTGACTTACAGTGGAGAATATTACATGGGGCTGTTGCGGTTAATTCTTTTATCTCTGTGATTAATCCCTCTGTCTCTGACGGCTGTCCTTTCTGTGGGCTGCTGGAAACTGTTTTTCATTGTTTTTTAGAGTGCAGCAGACTGGGGGAACTGTTCAATGTGTTGGGGTGCTTGTTTTCTTCTTTTAATGAAGTGTGGTCTAACACTGCTTTTGTTTTTGGAGCAGGTTACAGGAAGACCAATGCAACAAAGTGGCAACTGTTAAATTTTAGTGTAGGAGAAGCCAAACTGTCCATATACTTGAGTAGAAAGAAGCAGGTAGAAGGACGGCTGTGTGGAGACGTAGTCCCTGTGTTCACCTCTCTGGTCAAAGCCAGAGTGTTAGTGGATTTTAAGTTCCATCAGCTGATAAACAGCTTGGATGTGTTTGTACGTCAGTGGTGTTATGATGATGTCATCTGTTCTGTGGTGGATGAAGAAGTCAGTTTTAGTCGTGTTTTCAGCTAATTTGATGTTTTTATTCGTGTGGAAGTGTTTTCTTTTTTCTAAATGTCAACCGTTTTTGATTCTCTATTGAGTGTTGCTATGTTTGTGAATCAGTGATGTTTTATTAAAGTGGGTTTAAAAAGTCAAAAAAAAAGTCTCTCTCTCTCTCTCTCTGTCTCTCTCTCTGTGTGTGCGCATGCGTTGAGTGAGTGAGGTGCGTGGAGAGTGTGTGACGGCGGTGAAAGGTACGAGTGTTTGAAAAACTTTTTCTACCCTTTTCTATCTTTGGTAATTGTTTTTTGGTATTTATAATTGGGGTTTTAGGGAATATTGGTGAGGAAGGTGGTTAGTTTTGGGTGAGTTTGACTCCCAGTCGGTGTACTGGGAGAATGGCAGCTCCCGGTGCGGAAAGTTTGGAGTTTCTAACGAGGCGTCACGGTGTGAAAATCGATGCTACTGCAAGTATAGAGGAGTG
>NC_060161.1:35938909-35939614 GCF_021292245.1 Micropterus dolomieu
GAAGAAGTCAGTTTTAGTCGTGTTTTCAGCTAATTTGATGTTTTTATTCGTGTGGAAGTGTTTTCTTTTTTCTAAATGTCAACCGTTTTTGATTCTCTATTGAGTGTTGCTATGTTTGTGAATCAGTGATGTTTTATTAAAGTGGGTTTAAAAAGTCAAAAAAAAGTCTCTCTCTCTCTCTCTCTCTCTCTCTCTCTCTCTCTCTCTCTCTCTCTCTCTCTCTCTCTCTCTCTCTGGTGTGGAACCAGGATCTCCTCACTATGTGACACTGTTGACATCGCTGCAAAGGGCCAGCAACCACAACTAGTCTGCACTGGAAACCTGACCAGTGAAGTGCACCAGTTTGTCATTGTTGCCAGAAACGACAAAGTTGAAATTCCATTGGAAGATGAGAGCCTAACCTGTGCCTTGGATAAGCTGTTCAATTTCTACTGGGTCTACAACCTTTCGTATCCTCCCCAGCTCGCTTCAGTTTTCATCTTTCTGGAGTATGTATATGACTTGCCAATGTCTAACACTGCAAGAAGATCTAAAGTCTTGGAGCTCATCAGCAAGCTTCAGGCTTTAGCCTAAATCAGCTTGTCATGTACTCTTGTCCAATATGTAATAAGCCAGTTAGCTCTGAGATCAGGAGACTTCGCTGGCATCTTCGTGCCGTACATTCCCTATCTGACGGACCAGGACTACAACATATTTTGCAGCCAA
>NC_060161.1:35939634-35942194 GCF_021292245.1 Micropterus dolomieu
TGACTGAAGGCTGCCCTTTTTGTTTGGAAAAAGAGACTATTTTTCATGCTTTTATGCACTGTGGGAGGTTAAAACCTTTATTTGATATTTTGAGAAAACTTTTTGATTCTTTTAATGAGGTTTTTTCAATGAAAGTGTTTATTTGTGGATTTAAATATGTGAAGAAATTTCGTCATAAGTGTCAATTGTTGAATTTCTTGATAGGTCAGGCAAAAATGGTGATTTATACCACAAGGAAAGAAAAAATTGAGCAGTTTGGTAGCAATTTTTATGAAATTAGTCAAATCTAGGATTTTGATTGATTATCGTTATTATAGATTAATGCATGATTTTTTATCCTTTGAGGTAAGATGGTGTCTAAATAAGGTCCTTTGTGAAATTGTTGAAGAAGAGTTGCTGTTTTCTATCTTTTAAGATTTTTTATTGGTCTTTAAATTAATGATGTTGTTTGGCAGTTTGTAATAGTTATTGTGTATATTGTAATTAAAAAGGGTTTTGAAAATCAAAATCTCTCTCTCTCTCTCTCTCTCTCTAGTGTGGAACCAGGATCTCCTCACTATGTGACACTGTTGACATCGCTGCAAAGGGCCAGCAACCACAACTAGTCTGCACTGGAAACCTGACCAGTGAAGTGCACTAGTTTGTCATTGTTGCCAGAAATGACAAAGTTGTAATTCCATTGGAAGATGAGAGCCTAACCTCAATTTCTACTGGGTCTACAACCTTTCGTATCCTCCCCAGCTCGCTTCAGTTTTCATCTTTCTGGAGTATGTATATGACTTGCCAATGTCTAACACTGCAAGAAGATCTAAAGTCTTGGAGCTCATCAGCAAGCTTCAGGCTTTAGCCTAAATCAGCTTGTCATGTACTCTTGTCCAATATGTAATAAGCCAGTTAGCTCTGAGATCAGGAGACTTCGCTGGCATCTTCGTGCCGTACATTCCCTATCTGACGGACCAGGACTACAACATATTTTGCAGCCAAAATGGCTGTGTGCGTTCATACCATAACATCAATTCCTGTTCTAAGCATCTTGCAAGAGAGCATTCATCAGGGGATAGCTCACTAAACATGGCTACCCAGCTTTTAGAAGGAGATGTGTCTAATAACCTTGCAGAGGACAATGCAGCAAATATCAGCAACAACGCACATTTGATTCTTGATGCAACATCAGATTGTGAGGAGGATGCCAATTTGTGTTCTGCTAAGTCTGAGGATGCAGTGTCAGTCACCAGTCATGCTGCAGCAAATGTAGCAGCATGACTGCTACATGTAACATTAAGTGATGTACAAAGAAGTGTAACTTGCACTAAAGAACTTTTGGACAGGACTATTGACAGCCTTCAAGCATCTACCACTGCTTTGCTCAAAAGCTTAGCTGTTCCAGATGACAATGAGGGGGTTCATTCATTAATGAAAGAGTTTGAGACTGCAAGAGAGTCCCTTGAGAATATAGATAACCCTTATAAAATGTCTAAATTCTTTGAAACTGAGTTCTCTCTTGTTTAGCCAACCGAGATCTTCTTAGGCCACAGAGCTGAAACTATAAGAAAAAAATTGCACAACAAACACTTGCAGGAGCATTCTGATGTTGTCAGCTAGTTCAGAAAAGGAACCAATCTTTGGAGAAGTTGTTCATTTATTCCCAAAGGTGGACAGAAACACTGTGCTGGCTTTTTTAAGGACAGTTAATGTTAAATATTTTGATGACCACTTTTACTCATGCTGTGGAAAAGATGGAGGAGTACAAACTTGTTAAAATTCCTTCTGGTGTGTCAGATTCCCGACCCCTAGATATTCAGACACATTTTTTAGATGATCAGATCTACATCAATCCAAGATAAATAGTTTTGAAATAAGTGCAATGATGTAGAAGGTGTGGTTATGTATGTAAAATATCTGTTCTGTCAGATTTGTTTTACTGCTGAAATTCTATTCTATGAAATTGTATAGTTGTGTTTGCAGCTATACACTCACCTAAAGGATTATTAGGAACTCCATACTAATACTGTGTTTGACCCCCTTTCGCCTTCAGAACTGCCTTAATTCTACGTGGCATTGATTCAACAAGTGCTGAAAGCATTCTTTAGAAATGTTGGCCCATATTGATGGATAGCATCTTGCAGTTGATGGTGATTTGTGGGATGCACATCCAGGGCACGAAGCTCCCGTTCCACCACATCCCAAAGATGCTCTATTGGGTTGAGATCTGGTGACTGTGGGGGCCATTTTAGTACAGTGAACTCATTGTCATGTTCAAGAAACCAATTTGAAATGATTGGAGCTTTGTGACATGGTGCATTATCCTGCTGGAAGTAGCCATCAGAGGATGGGTACATGGTGGCCATAAAGGGATGGACGTGGTCAGAAACAATGCTCAGGTAGGCCGTGGACATTTAAACCATGCCCAGTTGGCACTAAGGGGCCTAAAGTGTGCCAAGAAAACATCCCCCACCCCATTACACCACCACCACCAGCCTGCACAGTGGTAACAAGGCATGATGGATCCATGTTCTCATTCTGTTTACGCCAAATTCTGACTCTACCATCTGAATGTCTC
>NC_060161.1:35942294-35943631 GCF_021292245.1 Micropterus dolomieu
TCCCCCCCCCCCCCCCTCTCTCCCTCTCTCCCTCCCCCCCCCCCCCCTCTCTCTCCCTCTCTCCCTCCCCCCTCTCTCTCTCTCCCTCCCTCTTTCTCTCTCTCTCTCCCCCCCATGTATGTATCGTATCATATGTATCATTATTGGGATATAAAACAACCTATATCAGGATCATTATTGCGATATAAAAGGACCTATATAAGGATGTATATCGTTATATCGGGTCATGTATCAGTATCCATATAAAATGACCTATCTGGGGATATGTAACGTTATTGGGATATAAAAGGACCTATATCAGGATCTTTATTGGGATATAAAAGGACCTATATCAGGATCTTTATTGGGATATAAAAGGACCTATATCGAGATCGTTATTGGGATATAAAACGACCTATATCAGGATTGTTATTGGGATATAAAACGACCTATATCAGGATTGTTATTGGGATATAAAACGACCTATATCAGGATATGTATTGTTATCGGGATATAAAAGGACCTATATCAGGATTGTTATCGGGATATAAAAGGACCTATATCAGGATCTTTATTGGGATATAAAAGGACCTATATCAGGATCTTTATTGGGATATAAAAGGACCTATATCAGGATCTTTATTGGGATATAAAAGGACCTATATCGAGATCGTTATTGGGATATAAAACGACCTATATCAGGATATGTATCGTTATCGGGATATAAAAGGACCTATATCAGGATTGTTATCGGGATATAAAAGGACCTATATCAGGATATGTATCGTTATCGGGATATAAAACGACCTATATCGGAACATGTATCAGTATCAATATAAAATGACCTATCTGGGGATATGTATCGTTATTGGGATATAAAAGGACCTATATCGAGATCGTTATTGGGATATAAAATGACCTATATCAGGATATGTATCGTTATCGGGATATAAAACGACCTATATCAGGATTGTTATCGGGATATAAAAGGACCTATATCAGGATCTTTATTGGGATATAAAAGGACCTATATCAGGATCTTTATTGGGATATAAAAGGACCTATATCAGGATCTTTATTGGGATATAAAAGGACCTATATCAGGATCTTTATTGGGATATAAAAGGACCTATATCAGGATCTTTATTGGGATATAAAAGGACCTATATCGAGATCGTTATTGGGATATAAAACGACCTATATCAGGATTGTTATTGGGATATAAAACGACCTATATCAGGATCTTTATTGGGATATAAAACGACCTATATCAGGATATGTATCGTTATCGGGATATAAAACGACCTATATCAGGATTGTTATCGGGATATAAAAGGACCTATATCAGGATATGTATC
>NC_060161.1:35943731-35945076 GCF_021292245.1 Micropterus dolomieu
TGTATCGTTATTGGGATATAAAAGGACCTATATCGAGATCGTTATTGGGATATAAAACGACCTATATCAGGATTGTTATTGGGATATAAAACGACCTATATCAGGATCTTTATTGGGATATAAAACGACCTATATCAGGATATGTATCGTTATCGGGATATAAAACGACCTATATCAGGATTGTTATCGGGATATAAAAGGACCTATATCAGGATATGTATCGTTATCGGGATATAAAATGACCTATATCGGAACATGTATCAGTATCAATATAAAATGACCTATCTGGGGATATGTATCGTTATTGGGATATAAAACGACCTATATCAGGATCTTTATTGGGATATAAAAGGACCTATATCAGGATCTTTATTGGGATATAAAAGGACCTATATCGAGATCGTTATTGGGATATAAAACGACCTATATCAGGATTGTTATTGGGATATAAAAGGACCTATATCGAGATCGTTATCGGGATATAAAAGGACCTATATCAGGATTGTTATTGGGATATAAAACGACCTATATCAGGATCGTTATCGGGATATAAAACGACCTATATCGGGATATGTATCTTTATCAGGATATAAAAGGACCTATATCAGGATCATTATCGGGATATAAAACGACCTATATCAGGATGTATATCGTTATATCGGGTCATGTATCAGTATCAATATAAAATGACCTATCTGGGGATATGTATCGTTATTGGGATATAAAACGACCTATATCGGGATTGTTATCGGGATATAAAAGGACCTATATTGGGATATGTATCTTTATCAGGATATAAAAGGACCTATATCAGGATCGTTATCGGGATATAAAACGACCTATATCAGGATGTATATCGTTATATCGGGTCATGTATCAGTATCAATATAAAATGACCTATCTGGGGATATGTATCGTTATCGGGATATAAAAGGACCTATATCAGGATATGTATCGTTATCGGGATATAAAACGACCTATATCAGGATTGTTATCGGGATATAAAAGGACCTATATCAGGATATGTATCGTTATCGGGATATAAAACGACCTATATCGGAACATGTATCAGTATCAATGTAAAATGACCTATCTGGGGATATGTATCGTTATTGGGATATAAAACGACCTATATCAGGATCTTTATTGGGATATAAAAGGACCTATATCAGGATCTTTATTGGGATATAAAACGACCTATATCGAGATCGTTATTGGGATATAAAACGACCTATATCAGGATTGTCATTGGGATATAAAAGGACCTATATCAGGATCGTTATCGGGATATAAAACGACCTATATCAGGATGTATATCGTTATATCGGGTCATGTATCAGTATCA
>NC_060161.1:35945176-35946284 GCF_021292245.1 Micropterus dolomieu
GGGATATAAAACGACCTATATCGGGATATGTATCGTTATTGGGATATAAAACGACCTATATCGGAACATGTATCAGTATCAATATAAAATGACCTATCTGGGGATATGTATCGTTATTGGGATATAAAACGACCTATATCAGGATCTTTATCGTTATCGGGATATAAAACGACCTATATCAGGATTGTTATCGGGATATAAAAGGACCTATATCAGGATATGTATCGTTATCGGGATATAAAACGACCTATATCAGGATATGTATCGTTATCGGGATATAAAACGACCTATATCGGGATATGTATCGTTATTGGGATATAAAACGACCTATATCGGAACATGTATCAGTATCAATATAAAATGACCTATCTGGGGATATGTATCGTTATTGGGATATAAAACGACCTATATCAGGATCTTTATTGGGATATAAAAGGACCTATATCAGGATCTTTATTGGGATATAAAACGACCTATATCGAGATCGTTATTGGGATATAAAACGACCTATATCAGGATTGTTATTGGGATATAAAAGGACCTATATCAGGATCTTTATTGGGATATAAAACGACCTATATCAGGATTGTTATCGGGATATAAAAGGACCTATATCGGGATATGTATCTTTATCAGGATATAAAAGGACCTATATCAGGATCGTTATCGGGATATAAAAGGACCTATATCAGGATGTATATCGTTATATCGGGTCATGTATCAGTATCAATATAAAATGACCTATCTGGGGATATGTATCGTTATTGGGATATAAAAGGACCTATATCAGGATCTTTATTGGGATATAAAAGGACCTATATCAGGATCTTTATTGGGATATAAAAGGACCTATATCGAGATCGTTATTGGGATATAAAACGACCTATATCAGGATTGTTATTGGGATATAAAACGACCTATATCAGGATCTTTATTGGGATATAAAAGGACCTATATCAGGATCGTTATCGGGATATAAAACGACCTATATCAGGATTGTTATTGGGATATAAAACGACCTATATCAGGATCTTTATTGGGATATAAAACGACCTATATCAGGATTGTTATTGGGATATAAAACGACCTATATCAGGATCTTTATTGG
>NC_060161.1:35946384-35946781 GCF_021292245.1 Micropterus dolomieu
GATATAAAAGGACCTATATCAGGATCTTTATTGGGATATAAAAGGACCTATATCAGGATCTTTATTGGGATATAAAAGGACCTATATCAGGATCGTTATCGGGATATAAAACGACCTATATCAGGATTGTTATTGGGATATAAAACGACCTATATCAGGATCTTTATTGGGATATAAAACGACCTATATCAGGATTGTTATTGGGATATAAAACGACCTATATCAGGATCTTTATTGGGATATAAAAGGACCTATATCAGGATCGTTATCGGGATATAAAACGACCTATATCAGGATCTTTATTGGGATATAAAACGACCTATATCGGGATATGAGCTTGTAGTCATGTCGCACAGCCCTACTCTTTCGTACTTATCACAGTGGCTCAAATCCTCAC
>NC_060161.1:35946881-35949206 GCF_021292245.1 Micropterus dolomieu
TCTACAGCGAGGACCTGCAGCTTTGAGGTTTCATTTAACTAACGTTATAACTACAATCAGAGCCACTCTGACTGCAGCGTTTCTCAAAGAGGAGCTACAGGAAGCCGGGTTAGATTCCTGTTCAGCTCACCTTTATTTACGTGTCCACTCTGGTTTAATCATTTCAGACACGCAGACTAACTGCAGACAGGCGGCTGCAGATATATTTAGAATACACCAGAAACTCTAGTTTAACGGCTCATTAATGTTAGATCTCCTCCACAGATAAACACGGAATTAGCTTTGTGGCTAATTTAGCAACGGGCAGTGTTAGCTGCTGTAACGTTAGCTGATTTTAGAGAATATTTAGAAGTGATGAACTAGAGACAAATGTGGACCGTTCACCAGAACTGCCTCACTGAAATAAATCTACAATCACGTCTGTCAGCAACTTCAAACACCCCGCTACTTTATTTATTTATTTATTTATTTATTTATTAGCACAAAGACACATATATATTAAAAAGAATACTGTATGGATTATGCAGGAGAGGTAAGAAACCTCCCCTCTGGATTATCACACCAAATTAATATAATAAATAACAACAACAATAACAATAATCACAATGATGACAAACAATTAAAGACAACATACATACTGAAATTTTAAGGGTTAGCAGGTCATGAATGTTTTCAGGAGAGGAGAAGTGACTGGGTCTGTTTTTATTATAATTATTTACAGGGTAATAATAATAAAAAGAATAATCTTTATTTGTAGAGCACTTTTCAAAAACAAGTTACGAAGTGCTTTAACAAGTGTAAAGACAAATAATACAAAAACAATACAAGATAAAATCATGAAAACATTGAAAAGACTAAAATACACGTTTAAGATAAATATAAAATTAGTAAAATACAATAAAATAAAGTCAAATAAGATCGGGAAAAGCTCTCCTATAAAAGTATGTTTTAAGAAGGGACTTAAAAGAGTTCACTGACTCAGCCGACCTGATTTCCTCGGGCAGGCTGTTCCAGAGCCTCGGGGCCCTGACAGCAAACGCTCTGTCCCCTTTAGTTTTCAGTCGAGACTCTGGAACAGACAACAGACCTCTGCCCGAGGATCTCAAGGTACGTGCTGGTGCGTATGGGACTAAAAGGTCAGAAATATAACAAGGCGAGAGGCCATGAAGAGCTTTAAAAGTGATCAATAGAATTTTAAAGTAAATTCTAAAACATACTGGGAGCCAGTGTAATGAAGCTAAAATGGGAGTAATGTGGTTATATTTCTTTGTTCTGGTTAAAAGCCTGGCAGCTGAGTTCTGGACAGTCTGGAGTCAATCAATAGATTTTTGGGTTAAACAGGTGAAAAGGCTGTTGCAATAATCCAGGCGTGATGAGATGAAGGCGTGTAAAATGGTCTCAATGTCCTTAAAAGTTAACATAGATCGAATTTCTGCTATATTTCTAAGTTGATAAAAACATGATTGAACAAGCTTTGTGGTGTGATGCTTGAACTTTAAATTACTATCAAACCAAACACCAAGGTTCTTTGCCACAGGCTTAATGTGATTTACTAGGGAACCAGCAGATGGCAGTATTTGATTTGCCATCTGCTGGGACCCAATGACCAGGCTTTTTGAGTTCAGCTGGAGGAAATTATTTGACATCCATTTTTTAACTTCACAAAGGCAGTTGTTAAGTGAACTCAGCATTCCAGGGTCTGTGGATCTGACGGGCAAGTATATTTGTGTGTCATCAGCATAAATATGAAAAGAAATGCCATGTTTATGGATAATATGTCCAAGGGGAAGCAGATACAAGGAAAATAAAATGGGTCCTAAGACCGACCCCTGAGGCACACCATATTTAACTGGACAGAACGAAGAGGCATAGTTGTTTACAGACACGCAAAACTTCCTATTTGACAGGTAGGATGAAAACCATTCTAGGGCAGTACCAGAGATCCCCGCCCAGTGCCTCAGTCTGTCTAACATGATGTTGTGATCAATGGTGTCAAAAGCAGCGCTAAGGTCCAGGAGTACCAGGACTGAGCACATGCCTTCATCAGCAGACATTAAAAGGTCATTGGTGACTTTAAGCAGGGCAGTCTCAGTGCTGTGGTACTTCCTGAAACCAAACTGAAACTTTTCAAATATTTTGTTATTTTCCAGTACAGTGAGCAGCTGTTTGGACACAATTCTTTCTAGAATCTTTGCAATAAAAGGCAGTTTTGAAATTGGTCTAAAATTTTGTGGGAGGGAGGGATCTAAACCAGGTTTCGTTAAAAGTGGGTTCACGCAAGCCGTTTTAAAATAATCAGGGACACAACCAGTAGATAGGGAGCTG
>NC_060161.1:35949306-35950249 GCF_021292245.1 Micropterus dolomieu
GGAAGGCTAGAGGGGTCCCAAAACACGGTGTCCTGGATGTTAGCGGTTGCGCTAAGAGAAACAATCTGTTTGGCTTGTACTGAAGCCACATCCATAAAGCCAGTCAGCAGGGAATCTTTCTCTTTGAGTTCCTCTGAAAGTTGTCGGATGTCTTTCATAAGGTCAGCAATCTTCTTGTTCGCTTTCTTAAGGAGTCCTCATGGGGCAGAGTTATCTCAGCTAGCATAGTCACCGGAGCTTTGTTGCGATCAGTAGCGTTGATCGCAACAAAGTTCATGTCGGATGACTAAAATCCTTAACCCACGTAAAACTTAAATTAAAAACTTAAGTTAAATAAAAAGGATATAAAAATGTAACGAAAAACAGTGGATTAAAACTGGATAAGAGTCCGGTTTAAGACTGAGCTTCCGACAGGTGGCTACAGACGCCAACGCATGCGCAGAGTGCAGATTACGTCAGCAATTACGTCAGCGATCTTGTGACAAGATAACAACATACAACATACAAGTACTGCGTTCAGACTTTACTTCAGTAAAAGTACTAATACCTCATTGCGAACACACTCTGGTACCAAAGTACACGTACTGCATTCAGACTTTACTTCAGTAAAAGTACTAATGCCTCACTGTGAACACACTCTGGTACCAAAGTACAAGTACTGCATTCAGACTTTACTTCAGTAAAAGTACTAATACCACACTGCGAACACACTCTGGTACCAAAGTACAAGTACTGCATTCAGACTTTACTTCAGTAAAAGTACTAATACCACACTGCGAAAACACTCTGGTACCAAAGTACAAGTACTGCATTCAGACTTTACTTCAGTAAAAGTACTAATACCTCACTGTGAACACACTCTGGTACCAAAGTACAAGTACTGCATTCAGACTTTACTTCAGTAAAAGTACTAATACCTCACTGGGAACACACTCTGGTACCA
>NC_060161.1:35950349-35953927 GCF_021292245.1 Micropterus dolomieu
AAGAGGGATTCTGTGGGAACACCACTAAATGTTCAATTTCAATACCATACACCAAAACAAGGTCGAGGGTGTGGTTAAAACAGTGAGTCGGTTCATGAACACTCTGAGAGAAGCCAATGGAATCTAACAGAGAGATAAACACAGTACTGAAGCTGTCATTCTCAACGTCCACATGAATATTAAAATCTCCTACAATAATAACTTTGTCCGTTTTAAGGACTAAAGTTGACAAAAACTCTGCAAACTCAGATAAGAATTCAGAGTACGGGCCAGGTGCTCGGTACACTATAACAAAAAGAATTGGTTGCAGTGATTTCCAACTTGGGTGCGAAAGACTAAGAACAAGACTTTCAAATGAGTTATAGTTTAGTTTAGGTTTAGAGCTGATTAGTAGGCTAGAGTCGAAGATAGCTGCAACTCCACCTCCTCGGCCTGTGCCTCGAGGAATGTGAGTATTAATATGACTGGGAGGGGTGGATTCATTTAGGCTAACATATTCTCCATCACCCAGGGGCGGAGCCACATGGTTATATGACCACACACTGGTACCAAAGTACAAGTACTGCATTCAGACTTCAGTAAAAGTACTAATACCTCACTGTGAACACGCTCTGGTACCAAAGTACAAGTACTGCATTCAGACTTCAGTAAAAGTACTAATACCACACTGTGAACACGCTCTGGTACCAAAGTACAAGTACTGCATTCAGACTTCAGTAAAAGTACTAATACCACACTGTGAACACACTCTGGTACCAAAGTACAAGTACTGCATTCAGACTTTACTTCAGTAAAAGTACTAATACCACACTGCGAACACACTCTGGTACCAAAGTACAAGTACTGCATTCAGACTTTACTTCAGTAAAAGTACTAATACCTCACTGTGAACACACTCTGGGTGACAGCAGTCTGTCTACCTGGTTACTGATGACATCATGTGGTATCTGCTTTCTGATTGGCTGAGTGTCTCTGTCAGGTTCAGGTCTACAGGGAGTCTCAGACGGGTTCAGGTCTACAGGGAGTCTCAGGTCTACAGAGAGTCTCAGACGGGTTCAGGTCTACAGAGAGTCTCAGACAGGTTCAGGTCTACAGAGAGCTGTGATGATGATGAAGATGATGAAGGTCCTGGTCCTCGGTCTCTCCTGGGTCCTCTGGGTCTCAGCTGACGGTAAGTTTCATGTTTCAGATTTAAACTCTGAGGCTTCAGATCAAACAGACAGCTGATCCTCCTGGTCCTGGTCTCTCTTCAGGTCTACATGAGGACATTAGGATCAACGGCTGTTCAGACTCTGATGGAGAGTTCATGTATGCTCTGGATGGAGAAGAGAAGTGGTACGCAGACTTCATCAACAACAGAGGAGTCTATGCTTATCCCCCCTTTGTAGATCATGTGAGCTATGGGGAAGGAGTTTATGAAGCTGCTGAGGCTAATCTACAGATCTGCAAAGGCAACCTGAAAAACTCACGTAAAGCCGTCAAGGACCCTGTGGAGAAAGGTAAACATAATCTTGTGTCTCTTTAACTTCTAAAGTCTAAATGTCTGTCAGAAAATCAAAGCATTAATCTAACAGCTGTGATAATATGTTTAAAGGATTTTACATATTTATTGTTTATTAACAGTGAAAGTTGTTCCGCTATCTCAAGCCCCCGTGTTGTGATGCAGTCAGGGGCCTAAACTTCATCTCGCAGTGGGGGGGGGGGCTAAACTTCATCACGCAGTGGGGGGGGGGGGCATAAACTTAAAGTTTCTCAAGAGCAATTTTTGAAGGGGAGAAAAATAATACAGCCAAAATTGTACAGGATACGTTACCTTAGTCCTATTATGATGTTACCAGATCACTTTAATATGGGGCCTGGTTGTTCTTCGTGTTTTGGTGCACTGAAAAATGATCTTGTGAAATTTTATCTGGCCAACAACACAAAGTGAAAGTTGTTTAAACATGAGTTCAGCAAGCGGATTCTAATTATTAAATGATCTTGTGTCCACTCAGTGTTTTAGGTTTCTCTTTTTGTCTCTTTGAGTTTGATTTGTTTTACTAGTTAAATCAATTATTTTAAGTAGGGGAGACCGGGGACGGTTGTAACATGTCCAATTTCTGGAATCAGGAACAAGTTACAAATCACCTGATTCAGTCTGCACGTGCTCAGTTTAGTCCTCATTCCACACGCTTTGTTAGAGTAAATCATGTTTATAGCGCCTCTGTAGATATGTTAAACCACTCATTCTGTCTGTGTTGCAGAGATAACAGATACACTATTTAACCGTCCCGGGTGTCCCCTACATTTCATTATGTTGTTAAATAATGTTTTGATGTTTCAGTCTGAACAAAGACGAGGACGGACTGACTTTATATCTAGTGATCACCTTTATGTGGCGTCTCCCTGCAGCTCTGACCTGCTCTAACATTACTGTAACTTTACTGTTTGTTTGGCCCCTCAATATAAAACATGTTTCACACAAACATGTCTGACTTCAGTCTCTGCAGCCTCTCTGATTATTTTATTAACTTTATAAGACATTATGATCTAATGAACTCTCATAAAACAATGAGATTCGGTTCTTTTTCATCAGGTGTCATAAATCTCCAGAGCCACCGATGAAAAACACGTGTTTCTAAAAAGTTTACGTGTTGGAAAAGAAGTGAGGATTAAATTAGCAAACATGTCGGCCCAGCGTCTGAAACTGAAGCCGCTTCAGAGGGAGACATCGTGGAGCAGAGAGACGGTCAAACAGAGCAAAGTGTCTCTCAGCGAGGAGGACAGAGACACAGAGCGACAACTTTTATTTACATAAAGGTTTTCATTAAGTTACTGCTGAAGACGATTCAGTCGACCCTGACGAGCCCTGAAGCTGAGACCAGACCTCTCTCTGAATGCAGGCACGCTGAGTAACAGTGGGGGGGTCACGTCACACGAGCGTCAAACTAAATGTAGTAACATTATAATGAGTAGCTTCCATTCGTTGAAGACCTGCGAGACGGACTGCATCATTAAGATTACTGCGTAGTAATACAGAAAATATTTTCTACATTCAGGGCTGAAGCCCCGGAAAATGAGCTGGCGATGTAAATATCACAAACTACAAACCTGCAAACGTCTCACAGCTCGACAGTCCCTGATGGCGACCAGACCAGAGGGGCCGAATCTGCCCTGGAACAGGAAATCAGAGGACGCAGACTGATATGAGACATATTACTAAGATCTGTGTTTCTGTCCAGATCCTCCTTCCAGCCTGCTCGTCTACACCAGAGACGACGTGGAGCTCGGAGAGAAGAACCAGCTGATCTGTCATGTGACTGGTTTCTATCCTGCTCCTGTAAAGATCTACTGGACCAAGAACGGAGAGAACGTGACTGAAGGAACCAGCATCAACGTTCCCTTCCCCAACACAGACGGTTCCTTCAGACAGACGTCCAGACTGGAGTTCATCCCACAGCAGGGAGACATTTATAGCTGCACAGTCCAACATCTGGCCCTGGACAGTCCTCTGACCCGGATCTGGAGTGAGACACTTTATTTAAACTCACACAGACAGACACCTCATTACCTGATGGTTTAATGTCTCTGTGTTTCTG
>NC_060161.1:35954027-35955866 GCF_021292245.1 Micropterus dolomieu
CAGAGAGTCTCAGACTGGTTCAGGTCTACAGAGAGCTGTGATGATGATGAAGATGATGAAGGTCCTGGTCCTCGGTCTCTCCTGGGTCCTCTGGGTCTCAGCTGACGGTAAGTTTCATGTTTCAGATTTAAACTCTGAGGCTTCAGATCAAACAGACAGCTAATCCTCCTGGTCCTGGTCTCTCTTCAGGTCTACATGAGGACATTAATATCTTTGGCTGTTCAGACTCTGACGGAGAGTTCATGTTTGCTCTGGATGGAGAAGAGCTTTGGTACGCAGACTTCATCAACAAGAGAGGAGTCTATACTCAGCCCCCCTTTGTAGATCATGTGAGCTATGTGGAAGAAGTTTATGAATCTGCTGTGGCTGATCTACAGGTCTGCAGAGACAGCCTCAAACTAAGACGTAAAGCCATCAAGGATCCTCTGGAGAACGGTAAAGAGAAACTCATCTTGTGTCTCTTTAACTGCTTGAGCTGTTTGAACTGAAAAGACACACAAACTAAATATAAAAACTGAACAAAGGAATATAGGGATTTGTTTATTACATATTATTGTTAATTAAAGGCTGAGTGTGTGTGAATCTATACTGAAAATAAACATATAAGTGCTCATAAAACCATGAGAAAAATAAAAACCTGTAGAGACTCGCAGCTTTCCCTCATATTTCACAGCTTTCATGTCATTGTAAACGTGCTGCAATGAACCCGACCATCCTGTGAAGTTTGGTCCCAGCTGTTGGTGGGAACAATGGGAGTGTGTTCGCTAAACGTCTGGAGATCTACTGAGTGCATCGGTACTCTGTCCCAAACCTGGACAGGGAGTCTCTGTTACCTTTGTGGTTTATCAGTTTCAGGAGGGAGAGAAGGTTCAACATGAACTTTGATGAGAAAACCGGGAGAAGCTGAAGCAGCTAATGTTACTTTGGCCCAGCAACAGCGGTTCTACTACCCTCTGTAGGCCAGCTGCAGGGTCCAGACCACTTTATGAAGAATTGACTGTGTTAGTGTGACATGTTGACAGCTTATGGTGGAGACAAAGAAACAGATTAAATATATTAAAGCTAGTAAACAGTTTAGAGAGTCAGTGTTACATTAAAACATGTTTCTAGTGTTTCATCCATTTCTAGTTTGTTGTCTTTGTGCAGACTAACACAGAGATTTTGAGTTCTAGCTTACAAAGAACTTCAAACCTGCAAACATAAAGATACCCTGAGGTCCAGACAGGCTGGACACAGACTGATCATATGAGAAATTACTAAGATCTGTGTTTCTGTCCAGATCCTCCTTCCAGCCTGCTCGTCTACACCAGAGACGACGTGGAGCTCGGAGAGAAGAACCAGCTGATCTGTCATGTGACTGGTTTCTATCCTGCTCCTGTAAAGATCTACTGGACCAAGAACGGAGAGAACGTGACTGAAGGAACCAGCATCAACGTTCCCTTCCCCAACACAGACGGTTCCTTCAGACAGACGTCCAGACTGGAGTTCATCCCACAGCAGGGAGACATTTACAGCTGCACAGTCCAACATCTGGCCCTGGACAGTCCTCTGACCCGGATCTGGGGTGACACTTTATTTAAACTCACACAGACAGACACCTCATTACCAGATGGTTTAATGTCTCTGTGTTTCTGTCTCCAGATGGTTTAATGTCTCTGTGTTTCTGTCTCCAGATGGTTTAATGTCTCTCTGTGTTTCTGTCTCCAGATGGTTTAATGTCTCTGTGTTTCTGTCTCCAGATGGTTTAATGTCTCTGTGTTTCTGTCTCCAGATGGTTTAATGTCTCTGTGTTTCTGTCTCCAGATGGTTTAATGTCTCTCTGTGTTTCTGTCTCCAGAT
>NC_060161.1:35955966-35956724 GCF_021292245.1 Micropterus dolomieu
ATGTCTCTGTGTTTCTGTCTCTAGATGGTTTAATGTCTCTCTGTGTTTCTGTCTCCAGATGGTTTAATGTCTCTGTGTGTTTCTGTCTCCAGATGGTTTAATGTCTCTGTGTTTCTGTCTCTAGATGGTTTAATGTCTCTGTGTGTTTCTGTCTCCAGATGGTTTAATGTCTCTGTGTTTCTGTCTCTAGATGGTTTAATGTCTCTGTGTGTTTCTGTCTCCAGATGGTTTAATGTCTCTGTGTTTCTGTCTCCAGATGGTTTAATGTCTCTCTGTGTTTCTGTCTCCAGATGATTTAATGTCTCTATGTGTTTCTGTCTCCAGATGATTTAATGTCTCTGTGTTTCTGTCTCCAGATGGTTTAATGTCTCTCTGTGTTTCTGTCTCCAGATGATTTAATGTCTCTGTGTTTCTGTCTCCAGATGGTTTAATGTCTCTCTGTGTTTCTGTCTCCAGATGTGGAGACGACCCCCCCCCCAGTGTTGGACCTGCAGTGTTTTGTGGACTGGGTCTGACTGTGGGTCTGCTCGGTGGCTGCTGGAATTATTTATAATTATTCCTCTTATATTGAAAATGAATCCAGGGTAAGACTTTTAAATGGGAAACATTTAAATTTAATTTAAATGAACATTCTCAGCTTTAATTATTTCATGTGGTATCTTTGTACTCAGATAATTTACAGCAGAAATGTTTAGGAAGAACTTAATTCTGCCTGAATTTTAATGTTAACAACATCATGGGGAAAAATTGTCATTGAA
>NC_060161.1:35956824-35958448 GCF_021292245.1 Micropterus dolomieu
TCTCTGTGTTTCTGTCTCCAGATGGTTTAATGTCTCTGTGTTTCTGTCTCCAGATGGTTTAATGTCTCTCTGTGTTTCTGTCTCCAGATGGTTTAATGTCACTGTGTTTCTGTCTCCAGATGGTTTAATGTCTCTCTGTGTTTCTGTCTCCAGATGTGGAGACGACCCCCCCCCAGTGTTGGACCTGCAGTGTTTTGTGGACTGGGTCTGACTGTGGGTCTGCTCGGTGGCTGCTGGAATTATTTATAATTATTCCTCTTATATTGAAAATGAATCCAGGGTAAGACTTTTAAATGGGAAACATTTAAATTTAATTTAAATGAACATTCTCAGCTTTAATTATTTCATGTGGTATCTTTGTACTCAGATAATTTACAGCAGAAATGTTTAGGAAGAACTTAATTCTGCCTGAATTTTAATGTTAACAACATCATGGGGAAAAATTGTCATTGAACAACAATGTTTACCTTTGAAATGTCTCAAATTAATGTTCACTGAACTCGTATTTCATTGCTTTTGTTCCCTCTTTCATAATAGACAACGGAGTGTGACTTGTGTCCCATCGTCTGCCTGGTAACAGATGATGATCAGGTCATGTGATCCTTCCTCTGCTTCTTCCAGCAGCTCTCAGTCAGACTCTCTCAGTGTTTGTCAGGTCAACAGAGGAACATGGCTTCATCCTTTCTCAGCTTCTCCCTCCTCTTCATCAGCCTCCACGCAGCAGGTACCATCAATACTCTGATCAATACTCTGATCAATACACTGATCAATACACTTATTACTGATCATACTGCATTCCCTGTGATGGCTCATCAATAGTCTGATCTTTTTTCTTCAGATGGATTTCGGAGCTTTTATGTGTCCCGCTGTGAGTTTAACTCCACTGAGCTGAAGGACATCGAGTACATCAGGTCTACTTATTACAACAAGAAGGAGATCGTCAGGTTCAGCAGCAGTGTGGGGAAGTATGTTGGATACACTGAGTACGGACTGAAGTGTGCTGATTACTGGAACAACAATCCTTCATATATGGCTGGGCTGAGAGCTTCGAAGGAGAGGTACTGCCTAAACAACGTTGGGATCGACTACCAGGCTGCTCTGACTAAGTCAGGTGAGTTTGTTTCTGTAACATCCAACAGCATCAGATCATCATGTTATTGATTACTTATTGATTCATTAACACTCTGACTGAACCAACCTCAGCTCTGATTTATATATTTATATTGATCATCATGCACAGAAGATGTTTATAATATTATCTGATTTTACACAGCAGTTTGTTCTGAGTTACAAACGTTATGAAATATAATACCAGACTAATGTTCATGTTCCTTCAACACATCCGAATAAAGTCTGTGTCGCCTCCTGGTGGAGAAACTCTGCTACTGCTACTACTGATGATAAAATAACGTTAAATTGATTAACATTAAATATCACTAACATCGCTGCCAAGATCGACGACCCCACAGATCTTTTTACAGTAAGCAGTCATTTGTTTTACCTGCCCAGGTAAATGTTTATGTTAATTTCAAATGCTTTCAGTTTTATTTATGTTGCGCCAAAGTCATCTCATTGCACTTTTGATATAGAGCAGGTCTGACCGTACTCTGTTTAATATTATTTA
>NC_060161.1:35958548-35959968 GCF_021292245.1 Micropterus dolomieu
ACACACATCTCATGAGAATCTCCATCCGTGATGTACCGAGGGCAAGAAAAAAACACACCTTCTGTACATCTGGTTGCCGGACATGCTGGTAGACTTCTTCTTCAGGTAAGACACACTGCTTGTAGGACTGGAGCTTTCTTCAAACAACATACAGAGCGCCTGCTGAATAAAAAAAAGCTAATGATGAGTGTGTACAGGTGTGCTTTATACTCCTCCGGTTATTCCGTCACACCTTACCGTTCTAGCAACAAGCCAATAGCATTGGAGTGATTTCATTCACGTTCAGACCTGCTTCGCCTAGAGGCGTTCCCATAGTGTCGTAACCGACGCAGTCTCTCCTTCCCCTTCTCGGGGAACCAGGGTTACAGACGTTTCTTCAGTTCACATGATAACAGTGTTTTGCTACATCGCCCAGCCCTAAGGTCACATGATCAGAGTTATTGATGTCAGAGCGGCAGACGTCCCTGTTTGGTCTGTTTAGCAGCAGCAGTTCATCCCCAGGTGGATCGACAGGAGCGCAGAGCAACATCCTGCTCTGGGAAAGTTTCAGGTTCGATGAAGTGGTACAGTGTGAGCAGCAGAAAGTCTCTTCTCCGGTAAATGTGACCATGACACATGAAGAGTACTGGAGAGCGCAGTACCGAGACGGCCATCTTGGTTTTCATAAAGTCTGATGTAAGAATATTCAGAGAAGAGGTTCCACGGCCACAGAGAGAACCTTTAACAGTGAGGAAGATCTGTAAAGAACAATAAGAACTTTCTTTGTCAAATATCGTCAAATATTGAAGATGTACGACACGTCACCAGATAATAATGAGATCCCAGCCTGCACCTGGTGGAAACACAAGACAAGAGAGAGCCAGCCGGACCGGCACCGGGCTAACCTGGAGGTTTCCATGGTAACAGATACCAGTGAGAACCAGTGTGTCGTGATGTTGTTCCTCACTGTACGACTCAGCTCACGTATCCAAACTGTATTATTAATATTAGACAACAACTAGTACTAATACTGCAGGCGGTACTACTGCTACTACCTCATAATACCATAAAGTTAAAATAAACTCTGTGTTGCAGCTGAGCCCTACGTCAGGCTGCGCTCCAAGACGCCCTCTGGTGGTAAACATCCCTCCATGTTGGTCTGCAGCGTCTTCAGCTTCTACCCCAAACAGATCAGAGTGGGCTGGCTCAGAGACGGACAGGAAGTCACCTCTGATGTCACTTCCACTGATGAGCTGGCAGACGGGGACTGGTACTACCAGGTCCACTCTCACCTGGAGTACACGCCCAGGTGAGTCCAGGTCCAGGTCCAGGTCCAGGTCTGTCAGTAAGTGTGGCAGAAAGTCTGACGTGCTGGTTTGTGTTGAATCAGGTCTGGAGAGAAGATCTCCTGTGTGGTGGAGCACGCCAGCCTGAAGGAACC
>NC_060161.1:35960068-35961208 GCF_021292245.1 Micropterus dolomieu
CACACAGTCTGAAACCAGTTTACACCAGTACACACAGTCTGAAACCAGTTTACACCAGTACACACAGTCTGAAACCAGTTTACACCAGTACACACAGTCTGAAACCAGTTTACACCAGTACACACAGTCTGAAACCAGTTTACACCAGTACACACAGTCTGAAACCAGTTTACACCAGTACACACAGTCTGAAACCAGTTTACACCAGTACACACAGTCTGAAACCAGTTTACACCAGTACACACAGTCTGAAACCAGTTTACACCAGTAGACACAGTCTGAAACCAGTTTACACCAGTTTACACAGTCTGAAACCAGTTTACACCAGTACACACAGTCTGAAACCAGTTTACACCAGTACACACAGTCTGAAACCAGTTTACACCAGTACACACAGTCTGAAACCAGTTTACACCAGTACACACAGTCTGAAACCAGTTTACACCAGTTTACACAGTCTGAAACCAGTTTACACCAGTTTACACAGTCTGAAACCAGTTTACACCAGTACACACAGTCTGAAACCAGTTTACACCAGTTTACACAGTCTGAAACCAGTTTACACCAGTACACACAGTCTGAAACCAGTTTACACCAGTTTACACAGTCTGAAACCAGTTTACACCAGTTTACACAGTCTGAAACTAGTTTACACCAGTAGACACAGTCTGAAACCGGTTTACACCAGTTTACACAGTCTGAAACCAGTTTACACCAGTTTACACAGTCTGAAACCAGTTTACACCAGTTTGAACCCAGTTAACTCCAGCTTCTTCTCTTTAATGCAGGAAGGATTCTGGTCCCCACTAACTGATTCTGGACCTGGACCTGGATCTGGATCTGGATCTGACCCTGGACCCGATCCTGCAGCTGCTGCTTCATCCTGCTTCCTGTGTTTCAGCTCAGCAGACTGGCTGAACAGCTGGTTCTCTGCTGGTCTCTTTAAACCCTGATCCAGGACTGTCAGACCTGCTCCCTCTCCGTGTGATCTGATGCTTCAGTTTCTGGTATTTGTACTTTGAACAGAAGTTCCTCTGAGTTCCCCTTCGAGGGAACTCGAAGACACTGCGTCGGTTACGACACTATGGGAACGCATAGTGTCGTAACCGACGCAGTGTCTCGTTCCCCTTCTCGGGGAAC
>NC_060161.1:35961228-35961827 GCF_021292245.1 Micropterus dolomieu
ACACAGTCTGAAACCAGTTTACACCAGTACACACAGTCTGAAACCAGTTTACACCAGTTTACACAGTCTGAAACCAGTTTACACCAGTACACACAGTCTGAAACCAGTTTACACCAGTTTACACAGTCTGAAACCAGTTTACACCAGTTTACACAATCTGAAACTAGTTTACACCAGTAGACACAGTCTGAAACCGGTTTACACCAGTTTACACAGTCTGAAACCAGTTTACACCAGTTTACACAGTCTGAAACCAGTTTACACCAGTTTACACAGTCTGAAACCGGTTTACACCAGTACACACAGTCTGAAACCAGTTTACACCAGTTTGAACCCAGTTAACTCCAGCTTCTTCTCTTTAATGCAGGAAGGATTCTGGTCCCCACTAACTGATTCTGGACCTGGACCTGGATCTGGATCTGGACCCGATCCTGCAGCTGCTGCTTCATCCTGCTTCCTGTGTTTCAGCTCAGCAGACTGGCTGAACAGCTGGTTCTCTGATGGTCTCTTTAAACCCTGATCCAGGACTGTCAGACCTGCTCCCTCTCCGTGTGATCTGATGCTTCAGTTTCTGGTATTTGTACTTTGAACAGAAGTTC
>NC_060161.1:35961847-35963186 GCF_021292245.1 Micropterus dolomieu
ATACGTAACCCGAGACGTTCTCTCCGTCATTTAGAGAAAGAACAGGAGAGTCTCGTTCTCCTCATTAAGTTTACAGACATTTATCATTAAAGGTTTTACAGAGAAATTATTTTACAGATTCAATAAAAGCACGTGCTCAATATTTTAAAATCAGCTTTATTTTGGAAGACAAAGTAATTCTTACATTTTTATGGAATTACAGTACAAACATTTAATATTAAACTACTGCACTGATTATCATAAAATATAAAGATTACTGTGAAATATCCTCAACTGAAAACATCCTGACATAATAAGTTGATATATGTCTCGCTGTTTCAAAAAAACTTAATAATACAAAGAAGATTGATTGTATAAATATTACTTGATCCTCAAACTTTATCCAATCAGCTCTTTTCTAATTAAGCCTCAGGGGACAATTAACTGGCTCCTCGATGAGACACCTACCAAATGTAGAAATTATTGGCACATGGTCACTTCCCACTGTATAAAGACCCATTGTCTCCCACCTGCTGGCTGATGCTAACTCTGCTGATACAATTGTTATATCTGTGACAGATGACGTTGATCGACTTGTCTTCTATAATTTGACCATTTCTGTCCCTCTTCTTACATCCCCACAGTTCATTATGAGCATTAAAACCCCCGTTTAATGCACAGATTATACACATTTATAATAGAGATTTTCCCTCGATCAGTCCAAACCTCTGTGATAACACTCTGTTTTTATACTGAGTTCCATTTTTAATAAAAGTTGCACATCCCCCTCCTGATATATTCTCTCTCTAGCTTTCCTTTCACATTTGTACCCAGGTTTACAAAATCTAGTTTCCTCAATGCAAATAATTTCTGGTTTTTCTCAAATGTTTGAATTCTTCGCAACAAGGCTCCCAGCATTCCACTGCATTATGTAAAACATAATACAAAGACACTGATCACCATCATAGTCCCCGTAACTACTGCCCAGTTCTTCTTCTTCTTCATTATCATCAGTCTCTAACTGTAAAGTGCTTCAACCATGAATGCCAGAAGTCTTTTCTTGCTAATCACGACTGAGTCACCGTCTCTTCACCAGATCCCTTGCAATGGCCTCGTTGTGTCCTTGGCTGACCCCACTGTAGTCCTCCACTCTCTTTACTGCCTCTGCATAAGATATTTTCCTGTTTTATTCTCTCCACATTTCCTGCTTTGATGTAACTTTGGATGTTCCCCCCAACAATTACAACATTTCACAGGTTCATTACATTCTTTCCCGTCACGGTCTTTCCTACATCGTCTACATTTTCTCCCTCCAGGTTCACGCTGAGCAGGTGTGACAGACGCGACAGAGTCTGGAGAC
>NC_060161.1:35963206-35963944 GCF_021292245.1 Micropterus dolomieu
TTAGAGAAAGAACAGGAGAGTCTCGTTCTCCTCATTAAGTTTACAGACATTTATCATTAAAGGTTTTACACAGAAATTATTTTACAGATTCAATAAAAACACGTGCTCAATATTTTAAAATCAGCTTTATTTTGGAAGACAAAGTAATTCTTACATTTTTATAGAATTACAGTACAAACATTTAATATTAAACTACTGCACTGATTATCATAAAATATAAAGATTACTGTGAAATATCCTCAACTGAAAACATCCTGACATAATAAGTTGATATATGTCTCGCTGTTTCAAAAAAACTTAATAATAAAAAGAAGATTGATTGTATAAATATTACTTGATCCTCAAACTTTATCCAATCAGCTCTTTTCTAATTAAGCCTCAGGGGACAATTAACTGGCTCCTCGATGAGACACCTACCAAATGTAGAAATTATTGGCACATGGTCACTTCCCACTGTATAAGGACCCATTGTGTCCCACCTGCTGGCTGATGCTAACTCTGCTGATACAATTGTTATATCTGTGACAGATGACGTTGATCGACTTGTCTTCTATAAGTCTTCTATAATTTGACCATTTCTGTCCCTCTTCTTACATCCCCACAGTTCATTATGAGCATTAAAACCCCCGTTTAATGCACAGATTATACACATTTATAATAGAGATTTTCCCTCGATCAGTCCAAACCTCTGTGATAACACTCTGTTTTTATACTGAGTTCCATTTTTAATAAAAGTTG
>NC_060161.1:35964044-35966044 GCF_021292245.1 Micropterus dolomieu
GTTGAGCCATGCGTTTGTGTCGTGGTTGTTTAGTCTCCCCAATATACAGGTCTGTGCATTCCTCACTGCATTGGACCGCATACACTAGATTGCTTTTCTTGTGTTTGGGTGTGCGGTCTTTGGGGTGGACCAGCATCTGTCTTAGTGTGTTCTTGGGTTTAAAAAACACAGGGATGTTGTGTTTGTTGAAAATCCTCCTGAGTTTCTCTGATACTCCAGACACGTATGGAATCACAATGTTGTTGCGTTTGACCTTCTTTTCCTCCCCTGTAGTTTTGTTCTTCTTGGATCTTGTGGCTGTCTTCACAAAGGTCCATTTAGGGTATCCACAGGCTGTAAGTGCCCCTTCAGGTGGTTCTGTTCCTTCTCTCTGGTTGGGCGCTTGTTGGTATGTTTTCTGCTCTGTGGTGCAGTGTTCTCATGACCCCTAGCTTGTACTACAGTGGGTGGTGGGAATCGAAGAGTAGGTATTGGTCTGTGTGTGTGGGTTTTCTGTAAACACCAATCTGCAGGCTCCTGTCCTCTTCAATGTGTACAGCGCAGTCCAGGAAGGCCAAACTGTTGTTGTGAACATCTTCTTGTTTACTGTCCACAGAGTTGATGTGTTCTGTGAAGGCTTGCACTTCCTGGCTTTTAATTTTGACCCAGGTGTCGTCCACATATCTGTACCAGTGGCTCGGTACTATTCCTCTGAAGGAGTTGAGGGCTTTATTCTCCACTTCTTCCATGTAGATGTTGGCCCATGGCACAGCCATGCTTCTGTCTGTAGAATCCACCGTTGTACTGGAAGTAGGTGGTGTTTAGACAGAGGTCGAGTAATTTGCAGATTTGGTCAGGGCTGAGGCTAGTTCTGTTGTCCAGGGTGTTGTCTTGTGTTAGCCGTTTCCTAACGGTTTCTACTGCCTCTATGGTGGGGATGCAGGTGAACAAAGAAGTCACGTCATAGGATACCATGGTTTCATCTGGATCCAGTTTTAGTTCTCGAACTTTGTTTACAAAGTCCTGCAGCAGCAGATGATTTTCCAGGTGAATGTTTATGTGATCCACCTGTTTTTCCTATAATGTTAATGACGCTAAGATCCAACCTTCCTTACACTGGAACACTAGACAAAAGGTCCCATCTGATGAGAAGCTTTTACTAAAAGACGCCAGGACTCACAGATCTCTGCAAAGAGGAATGAAGTGGTGCTAATTAGCAGAGTTTCAGGAGCGGGACCACACATCAAGCGTGTCATCGGCACCATTTCCATAAATACCTACACGTCCTAAGTCCTCCCCTTCGCCCTCGTATCCTACACGGTCCTCGCATCCGCAGACGAACCGAGACCAAGCAACATCCAATAACGCGAATTATTACCAGCTACTTCCATCCACTTACCTCTTCGAGAAGTGTCGGCACATCGATATCCCCATCGGACGCTGAATTATTCGGACCGACTCGAGACATCTTCCATGTTCACGTCAGCAGACCGAGCACCAGAAGCCGAATCCTCTCCTCCGTCTGCACTTTTGAGACCCCGTTTTCTACAATCCTAGAGTCAGCCAGGGAGCGGGTGAGTCCAGCCTTAACGCCATCCGCCTTCCACGGTCCACTTTCCTCAACAAACATCAGCGCCACTGTTAAAGGGACAGTTCACATATTACCTTCATCTCAAGATAGCAGAGTCGGTACCAAAGCAAAACAGGACGTCAACCAACACCAGAATTCCAAGCCTCCACCTCTCATCGGAGTTGACCGCACCAGCAGCCTACATCACACAGGACAACCACATCGAGTCGTCAGCACCCCGCCATCCAGCTCCCGAAGCTTCAGGTACCCAGCACTGGGATATGCCAGCACCCCAGCAGCAGGCTTCATTAGAGGCCTTCAGCACTGAGACACCGGCGCCACAGCTGGACACGTCCAGCAGCTACAGCAGCCAGTTCCATAGGGGGCCCCAGCACCGAGATGCTAGCGCCCAGTCGTACACCTCGAACAACCTCAGCAGCCTCAGTAGGGG
>NC_060161.1:35966144-35967566 GCF_021292245.1 Micropterus dolomieu
GTCAGGGCTGAGGCTAGTTCTGTTGTCCAGGGTGTTGTCTTGTGTTAGCCGTTTCCTAACGGTTTCTACTGCCTCTATGGTGGGGATGCAGGTGAACAAAGAAGTCACGTCATAGGATACCATGGTTTCATCTGGATCCAGTTTTAGTTCTCGAACTTTGTTTACAAAGTCCTGCAGCAGCAGATGATTTTCCAGGTGAATGTTTATGTGATCCACCTGTTTTTCCTATAATGTTAATGACGCTAAGATCCAACCTTCCTTACACTGGAACACTAGACAAAAGGTCCCATCTGATGAGAAGCTTTTACTAAAAGACGCCAGGACTCACAGATCTCTGCAAAGAGGAATGAAGTGGTGCTAATTAGCAGAGTTTCAGGAGCGGGACCACACATCAAGCGTGTCATCGGCACCATTTCCATAAATACCTACACGTCCTAAGTCCTCCCCTTCGCCCTCGTATCCTACACGGTCCTCGCATCCGCAGACGAACCGAGACCAAGCAACATCCAATAACGCGAATTATTACCAGCTACTTCCATCCACTTACCTCTTCGAGAAGTGTCGGCACATCGATATCCCCATCGGACGCTGAATTATTCGGACCGACTCGAGACATCTTCCATGTTCACGTCAGCAGACCGAGCACCAGAAGCCGAATCCTCTCCTCCGTCTGCACTTTTGAGACCCCGTTTTCTACAATCCTAGAGTCAGCCAGGGAGCGGGTGAGTCCAGCCTTAACGCCATCCGCCTTCCACGGTCCACTTTCCTCAACAAACGTCAGCGCCACTGTTAAAGGGACAGTTCACATATTACCTTCATCTCAAGATAGCAGAGTCGGTACCAAAGCAAAACAGGACGTCAACCAACACCAGAATTCCAAGCCTCCACCTCTCATCGGAGTTGACCGCACCAGCAGCCTACATCACACAGGACAACCACATCGAGTCGTCAGCACCCCGCCATCCAGCTCCCGAAGCTTCAGGTACCCAGCACTGGGATATGCCAGCACCCCAGCAGCAGGCTTCATTAGAGGCCTTCAGCACTGAGACACCGGCGCCACAGCTGGACACGTCCAGCAGCTACAGCAGCCAGTTCCATAGGGGGCCCCAGCACCGAGATGCTAGCGCCCAGTCGTACACCTCGAACAACCTCAGCAGCCTCAGTAGGGGCATTAGGCACCAGGATGCCCGCCGTCTGTTCCCATCAACCACTAACCTGACCGCACAAATGGTCCATTACACAGAACCATCCGAAAAGTCAAACCGTTTCAAAGGACAGGAACTTCATGCCGTTCTTCGCTTGTTATAACTGATGCTAGCAGCACACATGCTAACCACTCAAGTACAGTTGTTTCGAGTTCTTAATCATTACAAGCGAAGTCATTTCAAGCTAACAGCTGTTTTGAGCTAACTTCAAGCTAAC
>NC_060161.1:35967666-35970652 GCF_021292245.1 Micropterus dolomieu
ATGTGTGAAACCTGGTGAGCATTAATGAGTCAAAAATGATCTCCAGCTCTGGGCTTTCAGATCTTTTAATGCTTTTTTGGCTTTAGTTCTGTTTGATGAACCACCAGATAAAGGCCGTACTGTTCGTACTGGTGTACAATAAAAGTGAAGTTGAGTCATTTAGTTTTTCTCCCAGAGTTTCCCCAGTACCTGGAGGATGTGAGCCTGTGCAGGTTTGAGGACTGATGATAGTATCAAGGCTGGTCCCATCACCTACCATCACTCTCTGTTCAGAGAAATGCAGAACACCTTCCTCCAGCACCAGAAAAGGACCTGTTGTCACTTTAACATATTTACATCATGATTCATGGGAAGTATTGTTCATTATACTTTAATAACACATGGTAAAGTATTGTTCATTATACTTTAATAAGACACGGTAAAGTATTGTTCATTATACTTTAATAAGACATGGTGAAGTATTGTTCATTATACTTTAATAACACATGGTAAAGTATTGTTCATTATACTTTAATAAGACATGGTGAAGTATTGTTCATTATACTTTAATAAGACATGGTGAAGTATTGTTCATTATACTTTAATAAGACATGGTGAAGTATTGTCCATTATACTTTAATAAGACATGGTAAAGTATTGTTCATTATACTTTAATAAGACATGGTGAAGTATTGTTCATTATACTTTAATAAGACATGGTGAAGTATTGTTCATTATACTTTAATAAGACATGGTGAAGTATTGTTCATTATACTTTAATTTCCATAAATACCTACACGTCCTAAGTCCTCCCCTTCGCCCTCGTATCCTACACGGTCCTCGCATCCGCAGACGAACCGAGACCAAGCAACATCCAATAACGCGAATTATTACCAGCTACTTCCATCCACTTACCTCTTCGAGAAGTGTCGGCACATCGATATCCCCATCGGACGCTGAATTATTCGGACCGACTCAAGACATCTTCCATGTTCACGTCAGCAGACCGAGCACCAGAAGCCGAATCCTCTCCTCCGTCTGCACGCTTGAGACCCCGTTTTCTACAATCCTAGAGTCAGCCAGGGAGCGGAAGTCGGTATCAAAGCAAAACAGGACGTCAACCAACACCAGAATTCCAAGCCTCCACCTCTCATCGGGGTTGACCGCACCAGCAGCCTACATCACACAGGACAACCACATCGAGTCGTCAGCACCCCGCCATCCAGCTCCCGAAGCTTCAGGTACCCAGCACTGGGATATGCCAGCACCCCAGCAGCAGGCTTCATTAGAGGCCTTCAGCACTGAGACACCGGCGCCACAGCTGGACACGTCCAGCAGCTACAGCAGCCAGTTCCATAGGGGGCCCCAGCACCGAGATGCTAGCGCCCAGTCGTACACCTCGAACAACCACAGCAGCCTCAGTAGGGGCATTAGGCACCGGGATGCCCGCCGTCTGTTCCCATCAACCACTAACCTGACCGCACAAATGGTCCATTACACAGAACCATCCGAAAAGTCAAACCGTTTCAAAGGACAGGAACTTCATGCCGTTCTTCGCTTGTTATAACTGATGCTAGCAGCACACATGCTAACCACTCAAGTACAGTTGTTTCGAGTTCTTAATCATTACAAGCGAAGTCATTTCAAGCTAACAGCTGTTTTGAGCTAACTTCAAGCTAACTAATAGTCATTTCAAGCTAATTTCAAGCTACAAGCCGTTTCGCGCTTACTTCGAGCTAACAGCCGCTTCGCGCTTACTTACCGCTTACGTGCCGCTTACGTACCGCTACACTAAGATCTCGAGATCCCAGATCACCCAATGTTCTCTCAAATAACGACAAGCTTTTGGGGGTCCGTCGTGCCCGGGTGCTACGGCGGATTTCCCTATCGCAGCTTCCCCACAACGCTTTCTAAAGTCTATTCAGCTACTGCAAGCTTCATACATCTTCTGTTCGTTATTCAATAAATCATTCAATCATACCCGTTGATTGTGGTCCTTGCTAGTGAACTTGAATCCAAAAAATAAATGCTGGCCAAAGGTGAGTACTTTCACATGCTTTGAATTGTTTTACCCATATTAAAAGCATAATCATGGTTTTGGTGACAATACTATCCCTGTAATAATGCTTACCAGCACAAGTATTTCAAATATAAAATCTTATTTTTCCAGTAATGTCTGATATTGGAAAACTGTTAAAAAAAAGTAAAAAAAATACTAAAAGTAAAAGTAAAATACTAACAAAACGATGCAAACCTTGAGTATATTTACGCAAGCCTTTATTGATCATTCACAAGTCATCAGACTAAATGTTTTCACTCAGTCTGTTTTTACCTAAATGTGATAACTTTTAAAAAAAGTTTAAATGAAAGATAATGAACACAAATATGTATCTGTATCCATAATGAAAAGTTATAATCAAATGTCCTATTTAAATACTCAGTGGCCCTCTTTCTATCATCTATTTCAATGCAATTCAACAATATGCTCGCATTACTTAAAGAAAAGACACACAAGATATGTCAAACATTTCATCAGTGAGTCAATAACCAAACAATAAATTATAAAGAATTCAAGAGCCACTTACATCTTTACAGAAAAAGAAAATACATCAATAAAACACTTAAATGTAAAACAAGATGATCCAGATTGGAGCTGCTATTCAAACACATTTTAATACCAATTAATCATCTTGTGTCATTTAAAAGAAAAGTCCAGACTCTGATTCCAGCTTGTCAAATGTCATTTTCTGGTTTCCTCTACGACAACAAAGTTAATATCTTTGTTGTGGACAAAAGATATTTGAGGAAGTCTTTTTTAGATTTTAGAGATGGTGACCAACATTTTATTCGACCATGTTCTGACATTTTATAGAGCTGCTGCCCTGCTCTGTAGGATTTAAAGCAGACTGTCAAAGTCAAGTTTAATAATCACCAGTTAAAAATATCCAGGGACTTGACAGTAAAAGGGAACATATCTGTAGACTTAAATCTTAAAAATAATGCACGA
>NC_060161.1:35970752-35971742 GCF_021292245.1 Micropterus dolomieu
AGACCAGATTCAGAGCACCTTGTCAGAGTCTCCTGCTCGTAGAAAATCTCTTTGGTAGCGTAACTTAATCTTATTATACTGGCAGAGACATGCAGAGTGAAAGTACTGGAACCTAACTTTGGCAATTCCCTCTCACATGTCACAATCATTCCAGAGTCATTCTGAAAATGCAGCTCATTTGCGAGATGCCGAATCTCATCGTCTCGTCCAGGTACGTCTGTCCCATGTTGTAAGTAATCAGAGTGGGCCTCATCCTTATAAAGGAGATGACATGTACATTAGATTGATCAGCAGAGCCCGGTCTAGACCTGCTTTATATGAAAAGAGCTATGAGATAACTGTTGTGAATCAGTGCTTCGTAAATACAATTTAATTGTTTGTTCACGTTTTTATTGTAAGTGACACAAATTAGACCACGGACCCCCTTTTGATAAGATTTTGTCCCAGGAACTCCCATCTGATAGGATATTGGGTTTTTAGATGTTTTATTACAGAAAATATTCGAAGGTCATGACCAAAACAGTCGTACATTCTGTCATTGTGTTACTTATGGATGGAATTATAGAACAAGTGCACAAAGAGAACATGACAAGGCCTCTGTAGCACACTGAAACAACAGAGACACATCTAATCAATGGTGTCTTCTTGCATCTGATATATTAATGGTGGCATATTTTATTTAATGAAATAAAAGCATTTTTAATACATTTCTATAAAAGCGGTGGACATTTTTGTAAACATCTGTGCCTATGTGTTCTTTAAATATCAGTTTTAGGATAATACCAAATGTCAGATGGAAGTTATGGGATACTATGAGGTTATTAACGTATTATTTTATAATAAAGCTCTGCTGAATTGGAGAACTGGAAATGTGAGCTGGAACAGGACTTGACAACTTACAGAAATGCCAACTTAACACTGCAACAAAATGTTGATGAACTGCTGAAACAGGTCTTTTCTCAAAGCCAGTCCTTTTGTTTTTAAGGCATG
>NC_060161.1:35971842-35994016 GCF_021292245.1 Micropterus dolomieu
AGCAGGCATGAGATAGACACTGCTGAGGTAAGAAGCAGACATGAGATAGACACTGCTGAGGTAAGAAGCAGGCATGAGATAGACACTGCTGAGGTAAGAAGTAGGCATGAGATAGACACTGCTGTGGTAAGAAGCAGGCATGAGATAGACACTGCTGAGGTAAGAAGCAGGCATGAGATAGACACTGCTGAGGTAAGAATCAGACATGAGATAGACACTGCTGTGGTAAGAATCAGACATGAGATAGACACTGCTGTGGTAAGAAACAGGCATGAGATAGACACTGCTGGTGTAAGAAGCAGGCATGAGATAGACACTGCTGAGGTAAGAAGCAGGCATGAGATAGACACTGCTGAGGTAAGAAGCAGGCATGAGATAGACACTGCTGAGGTAAGAAGCAGACATGAGATAGACACTGCTGTGGTAAGAAGCAGGCATGAGATAGACACTGCTGGTGTAAGAAGCAGGCATGAGATAGACACTGCTGAGGTAAGAAGCAGGCATGAGATAGACACTGCTGAGGTAAGAAGCGGGCATGAGATAGACACTGCTGGTGTAAGAAGCACTAAAAGGTGCATAGGCAGGGATTTATAAGCCCCGCTTACTGAGCCATAGCATAAATCTAGCATGGTGTTCTTCTGTGTGGTAGAACAAGTCACATACTGTTCACACATCCTCAAAGTCTTTTTTAGATGTCAATGATTATAATCTCCAAGCATAAACTTGGGTGCTTCTGGGCAGTTTATGCGTGACGTCAGCGATCAGCTGGGCAGCAGCTGTGGCGTTGGATCATGGGTGAATGTACACTAATGTGAAAAAGAGCTGTTGAAATTCACGAGGGGCTGAGAGAATTAGACAATAATTCCACATCTGTGGTACATATCTTCTCTCTGATCACAACAGTGTTGCAGTACCTTTCGTTCACGTAGAAGCACACGCCTCCTCCTCGGTTTTTGCCGGTGATGTCCGGTGACCGGTCCATTCGCATTGGGCTTCCAAACCCAGTTAAGTTCAGGTCCGAGTCTGCATCACCGAGCCATGTTTCGGTGAAGGTAAGGAGACAAGTGTCTTTTACTTCCCGTTTAAACTTGGTTTAATGTTTCCAGCTCATCTATTTGTGTCTGAAAGACTGTACGTTTGACAGGAGGACCGAAGGAAGTGGCGGTAGTTTGCGGCGATTGTCAAGCCGAAGAGCCTTCAGTCTCCGACGTAGACCACCTCTTCTTCCTCGTTTCCGAGGACCTTACGTCTTAGTCGGCCTGCAAAGCTCCATTGGTATGCCCGTTCGCACACTGTGAAGCGCCCCATTCAAGCTCTCAATCCTGGATGGCACTTGATTTTTCTATTTATTTGCCCTATTGGAAAATGTAACGTTAGACTCGCGCTGCTGAAGCCAGTCGGGCAACGTTAATGTCTGTAATGAGACATGAGAGGAGTCCTCCTGAAGAATATATTTGTCATTAAATAGTGTGTAAGTGAAGCTCTTCAGCTTTTGGTGATAAAAATGGAACTTTAAGAAATCTGTGCATAGTTTCTCCAGAGAAGAATGAAGCAGCGTTTCCGCAGAACACTTTGTTTTACAAAGTCTTACTACAGAACTGGTGACCAGCAGTCATCACCAAAGGAAGAAGAGGAGGGTTGAACATATGAGGTAGTTCATTTTTTGCCATCAAAAGGAAGGCAGGTGGGACACTTTGGGTAACCATATCATACTGTTTACGATTGCACTGGAAATTTTGTACCAAAATCTTCAATCTTCAATTCAATTCAATCTTCTATTTCTAAAGAGAATGAAATGGGAGTAAAACTGTGTTTGTACAGTAGTTTCCAATATAACAGAACTTGTGAATGAAACGCAGACAGTTTCATAGAAAGTTTTGGAACATCAAAATCACAGCGTAAAAGTAAATAAATACCTGTAATTATTTCAAACACTTCCCTGGAGACACAGTACCAGAAGCTTCCACTGTTTGCTAGAAAGCATCTGAACCATTTAGTCTTTAAGGTTCCATTTATACAATCAAAGTCTGTAGCTGGTAGCCCACCATCTTCATACTCTTCAGTCGCTATTTTCAGATATCAGGGTTTTCATTTCCAGATGTAAGCAAAGTTTAATGTATTGATGGTATTGGCAGCTTTGTTGGGGACAGACAGAGAGCAGGCTGGGTATTTTACATCTGGAAAGGCTTTCCATTTTGGTTTTATAGATGCGGCAGAGAAAGATCTCTATTATCCAAGTGTTTGGGTATACTGCTTAAAAATAAAGGGGTGTTCTGTCGTGTCAAACGCCTTCTAGAAATCCAAAAAGAGAATACAGCCGTCATCCTTTATATGCTCATTATATTAAAGTAAATCAAGGACAAGGCGAACATTATTGTGTACCGATCCACCTCTCATAAATCCTGATGGAGTGTCACTTATTATTTGAGGAAGACCTTTTAGAAGACGATTTGAAAATATGTGTGTTAGCAAATTATAATCATTGTTTAATAGTGTTACTGTCTCCAGTTGTCCAAGATTTTGGGATCTTTGTTTGGTTTTGGAACAAGAATAATTACACCTTGCCTCAGCATCTGTGGAAGTGAGCGGTTGTTTAAAGCTTCTTTAAGTGATTCAAATAAAAGTGCTTTGATATGCTCCCAGAAATGTTTATAAAGGTTGGCCTCAGCTCATGGCTAGATTGGGAAACCCTGTGTTGACTTACCAAGTTGATAACCAGCGTCATGTGACCGCTGAGCATGATTGGCTGTTAGTGAAGCTGATAACAGACAGATACCCTGGGGATGGTGAACTGGCTTTGTAGCAGCCAGTGAGCAGCCATCTTTCTGTCTGATTAAGGTTCAGGTGAGACGATGTGATCATGAAGTCCGGCTGGAGGAACAGATTCATGATTTTATACAAGCAGAAATACAGCGTTCATGTTCTCCAGCAGGGACGTGTGCTCGCTTGTACCTGATTGGTCAGTGCGTATGTGTGTGTGTGGGGGGGGGGGGGGGGGGGTGGGGGGGGGGGGGGGGCAGTTTGGACTCCAGAGTCGACACAGAACAAACTGACTAACAGAAACAGACGGATGAACGAAGAGAGAGAAGACAAACAGGAGGAATAAACAAGGTCAGTGGATTGTTTTCATTATTGATCAGCTGATTGATCCAGTCCAGCTTCCTGTGGTACTTCTTCATGAGTTCTGTTAACTCTTCAGCCTCTGAAAGACTTTCTGTCCGTCATGTTGACGTGTTGGAGACGTTCTTTAAGAGCAAACAGCTGTTACAAAACATGAGATTTAAGGTTGTAATCCTCAGAGACTGCTGCACCTGATAAATACCACCTTAAATCCAACACCTTAATCAGAATGAGGAGCTTCAGCTGACAGGTCAGACTCTGATGCAGGGGAAAGGTGGTTCCAGCAGGCAGCGTCAGTGTGTGTTTACTTACTGTTGATAAAGTTAACCACACAAACAGCACGCCGACCTCTGACCCCTCTGAGGAGCCAATCACAGCGAGCTGAATAAACTGAGGCCTCATCAGTCTGTGATGGAGTCTGACACCTGCATGCTGCAGCTCTGTCATTTCCATCCAGCCTCATGTATAGTTTGTTCACATCATTTACATTTTGTCTGAAACATCTGGGTTAATAAATCATTTCTACACAACGGCATGAATCATAACTTACACTGTTAAATATTGAATTGACATCGTGAGATGTGAAATAAAAATGATACTGCCTGTAGAAACCGTTCATGTGTTTTCGGTATCTGAACAGTGAAGTACATTTACACAATGTGGTAAACTGATATGAGTTCAGTATGAATACAGAAGAATTTAGCTATTAAAGGAAAACACAGGCTGAAAATAGGAAAAATCAGTTTTGAAGAAAAGTTAAAGAGGTGGTATTCTGCTCATTTTCTGTTTCATAATCTTATTTAGAGGTTGTACCAGAAAAGGTTTACATGGTTATATTTTTTGTCATACTGCACATTGCTGCAGCTCCTCTTTTAACCGTGTGTTGAAGGCTTTGTTTTAGCTATGGAGTGATACATCTTGTCTCTAAATGATCTTTGTTGGGAGTTGCACATGCGCAGTTTCTAGTTAAGGACTACTAGCCAATCAGATGCAGAGAAGGGCGGGTCAGCGAGATGCAGGAGCAAGAGTTTCAGAGTGGTGAGTTATTAATCTGTATCCATAAAGTTTTAACTGAGCTCTGTCTCTACATCACAGGAACAACTTTATGTCCACTGACTGCCTGGAGGGTAGCTAGTGTTTGGAAGGGAGAGGAGAGCTGTGTGCTGCAGCTCACCGTTTTCCCACCTCTGTTTTTGAAGGTGTGTTGAAGTAGCCGGAGTTTTCTGTGGGAGATGGGAACTCCCTTTGGGCTGGACTTTTGGTTATTTTCACTTTGCAAACCTATTACATGCACAAAAAGGTATATAACTCAATAAAGGAGAGAGAAATGGCCAAAAAGCATAATACCACCTCTTTAATTAGTTTCTGTAAGTTTCAGTTGACAAAAACAAACATTTTGTTATTACAGTCTCAGTTTTTATGTTGTTATTTTGAGGCTACAGCTGTGATATATACCGTTGCCATGGTTGCAGGTGACTGCTGTAATAAACAGTAAATCCAGTTCTCATTCTAAGCTCTACTCACCTAACATTAGCATTAGCACAGCTAACTGTGCTGAGAAGAGAAGCTAAACGTGTTGATGTTTGAAAACATCTGGAGGATGATTCAGATGTTTGATTAATCAAAGTTAATTAATGAACTGACTCGTTCCTTCAGACAACAACTGGCTGACTGAAAGTAACATTAGCGTTACACCAACAGCACCTGATGAAGTTACGTTAGCTTAGCTTATTATATCTGTGAGTATACTGCATGTTCATCCTCCCAGCTTGTCACATATTGACACTTAGTCAAGGCCCTTTGGCGTCACCTTTAAACAACCTGGGTACCCCCTTTTGACCTTTTTGACATATTTACATTTAGGGCTCTGCGGTTAACAAATATACAACTTCTGGTAAAGTTAGCAACAATAAATATGCAACGTCCGGTTAGACTTTCAAAAAAACCCCTAGCATTTTGAAACATTGCCATTTTGAAACGTTATTAAAATGTTGCAGTTAGGTTAGGTTTACGCACAGAAAAAGTACTTGGTTGGATTTAGGCAACAAAACTTCTTGGTTAAGGTTAGGAAAAGATCATGGTTTGGGTTAAAATAATTACATATGTCACTTACGTCAATTTATGTAACTTGCCTAAATTAAAATCCTTACTCAGTATTTTCTACAAATATCATATACCTACCTTTACCGCCAAAAACCTACACTACAGAGCTTCCCCCACTGTGTTGAACTATGACGCTATAGGGATCCCCAGTGCGTCACAAACTGACGCCAATTATTCATGTCCATGTGACGACTTGAGAGTGAGAACGGGTTGGTTTTTAGTCTCTCAGCAGACTCTCAGAGAACTTTACTGACAGACGACGTTACTGAATGTAAAAAGCTTCTTATTAACATCAGACAGGTAAATAAGAGAGATTATTGACTGCAGGAGCTGTAAAACTTTGCATTAATACAGTTATCAGTATTAATGCAAAGTTTTACACGTCTTTCACGTCATTATTTACTTTGTAAAATTAACTGTCTAACTGTCCGTCTGCCCTGCAGGTCGTCATGGACGCCATCAGGACTCGTCTGACGCAGGTGAGACATCCAGGTATACAAGCTCCTCCCCTCTCTTACCTGTAACCATGGTTACGCTTCTCTCTCTGTCTCCAGTCTTCCTCAGTAGGCGTGGCTGAAGATGAGGTGGGAGGAGCTCCGAGGGTGGAGATGAGGTTTGTGACGGAGGCTGAGGAGGAGGTGGAGGCGGGGCCTAGCAGTGACATCACAGCATTGGTGCTGCGCCATCGCCATGGTTACAGGAGAGCCGGCGTGTTCCTGGGTGTGTGTGGGGTCGTCATCTTCACCACAGGTACACACACACACACACACACCTTTCATTGGTCAGTTTGATCGTGTGATTAAAGTGGGTGTGGCCTGTCTCTCTTTCTTAGCGTTCCTATTGGCCTACGCAGTGTTTGGTGGGTGCTACCACTGCTCCCAGGTGGGGGGGCAGGAGGATGAGCAGCAAGGGGGCGGGGCTAAACCACCTGCTGAAGGAGGGGCGGGGCTTTACTTGGGAGAGCTGAGAGTGATGATGAGGAGGCTGCTGCAGGATGAAGATATCCACAACACAGTCAGGTGGTACACCGTTTACATGATTCATGTTTCTATTGATCACTGAAGACCTCTGACTGGTTCGTCTTCTACACTTCCTGTCTCCTCTCTGAGCCAGAAAACATTAAACCCACCAGTGAGCCTTTCTGCTGCACTGGGACATATGTTCCTTCCTCACCATCATTTCTATTCTGTACTAGATAGATTTTGGTACCATGGTCATGTGGGCCGAAGTCCAGAAATCAGAACAGGTTGTTGAGTGTTTCTGTTTCCATCAGTCGGGTCAGCAGAGCGAGTCACCCTCCAGGTTCCTCAGAGGGAACCTCTCTGGCCTCAGAGATCCTGCGTCGCCTCAGACAGCTGCAGATGGATCACACCTGGACCGAGTCGCTGTACGCCACGTTGCAGTTCCCAGAGAGGTAGGTGCAGCAAAGGTCACGTCAGAGGTCGGAGAGAACTGGTGGAGAAAACAGGTGTTTGTTTGGGTGCAGGTCTCAGAGGAGCTCTCTGTGGCTGCTGGACTCTGCAGGAATGGTCTCAGAACAGATTCCCCTGAACCCGTCTGACTACTGTCCATACAGCGCCACAGGAAGTACCACGGTGAGGCAGAGACAGGATGTGTTTGTCACCATGGTAACCACAACCCCTGTTATCTTTACCTGTCTCTCTTTCTCTCTGCAGGGGGGCGTGGTCTATGCCAACTATGGCCGTCCAGAGGATTTTAATTGGCTGAAGAGTGTGGGCGTGTCTGTGGTTGACTCCGTGGTGGTGATGCGTGTCGGGGGTGGGGTCAGTTTTGCAGAGAAGGTCAGGTTGGCTGAAAGGAATGGGGCGGGCGGGGCCTTGATCTACCCCGACCCCGCCGACCTGCCGCAGGACCCCCGACGCCTTGGACTGAACACACACACTGCCGTGTCTGAACATGTAACACACACACATACAAACACACACATGTTCCATGTCTCGCTGCTCCGGACCAATCAGAATCTCCCTCTGTGTCATCCAATCACAGGTCCACCTGGGGTCAGGTGACCCCTTCACCCCCGGCTTTCCCTCCTTCAATCACACTCAGTTCCCAGCCATCCAGTCCTCCGGCCTGCCACTCATCCCAGCCTTGCCAATCAGTGCCACTGTAGCCTCCAAGCTGCTCAGGTGAGTCCACACCGTCTCAGGTTACCTGCCCAGGTGTTCTTGTGACCTCACTCCGTTTCTGTGTTTCAGCCAGCTGTCAGGTCCATCCTGCCCTCCGTCATGGCGGGGTCGGCTGCCGTATGTGAGCTGCGTGGTTGGTCCAGAGTTCAGCTCTGGACGCAGAGTCAAGATGTCGGTGCACAACGCCATGACGCCTGTCCTGCTCAACAACATCTTCTCCTCTCTGGAGGGCCGCGTCGAGCCAGGTACCACCGGACTGACAGACAGGTTCACATTTTTCATGAAGGGATCTTAATAAACTTATTTCTCTGTCAGACCAGTACATCATCCTGGGAGCTCAGAGGGACTCGCTGGGTCCAGGAGCCGTGAAGTCTGGTGTTGGAACAGCGATCCTCCTGGAGCTAGCTCGAACGTTCTCTGCTATGGTGAAGAACGGTAAGACTCACCTGGAGACAGGTGCGCTTACTGTCTTTTGCTGTTGATAGGGTGTTGCTGGTTTGGAGGGCATTGCCAATGTGTTGCCAGGTGGTTACTATGTAGTTGGTAGGTTGATGTTGTCACAAAGGCTGGTTCATGACTGAAGGAACTAGATCACTGGTACAAGCGGCAGAAATGGGTTTTCTCTCTTAGTGATAAGGTGAAAAGCTTAGGCAACTGTGAGGAACTCAATATAGTTGCTGCTCCTTTGCATTGGAAGGAGCCAATTCAGATGGTTTGTGCATCTCGTAAGGATGGACCCTAGGCGCCTCCAGGTAGGCGTTCCAGGCACGTCCAGCTGAAAGACCTAGGACTAAGTGGAGAGATTTTATCTTCATACTGGCCTGGGAACACCTAGGGATCCCCATTTCAAAGCTGGCTAATGTGGCTCGAAAGGGAGGTTTGGGATCTTTTGCTGGAGCTGCTACCCCCTCAACCTGACCTCGAATAAGCGGTTGAAGATGGATGGATAGATGCTATGGCACTGGGTGGATGGTGGGGTGTTCTGGCTGGATGGTAGGGTGTTCTGGGTGGATGGTGGGGTGTTCTGGCTGGATGGTAGGGTGTTCTGGGTGGATGATAGGGTGTTCTGGGTGGATGGTAGGGTGTTCTGGGTGGATGGGTGGATGGTAGGGTGTTCTGGGTAGTGGCTTGGATGTCACTAGGCTGTTGCTGTTGTCACCAACTAGTGAACTGGTTAGTGGAAGGCTGTGAGAGATTACAGGGATGGATACAGGAGTCAGGTGTCCAGAGTCTCTTAGCATGATAAAGGACTGGGTCTCTGGTGAAGTGGTGAATATCTGTGTAAGCTGATAGCACACCGCCCTCTAACTGTGGCTTTAATCACGGCAACTGGCTTTCTGCTCGTCTGTGCAGGTTTCAGTCCCAGACGCAGTTTGCTGTTTGTCAGCTGGGATGCTGGAGATTTCGGGAACGTTGGAGCCACTGAATGGCTCGAGGTTGGTCCAATCAGAAACACGTTCCACACCACAGGAAGGAAGAAGAAACATTTCAGCCACCTCAACTCTGACCTGTGGTTGCCATAACCTATGACCTCTGTTTGCCAGGGTTACCTGTCCATGCTCCACCTGAAAGCTGTAGCCTACTTCAGTCTGGACCAGGCTATCATGGGTAACACATCTCTCAGCCAATCACAGGAGACCTTCTTTAATGTGCCAGCCAATAACGACCGCTCTCTGTCTGTCTGCAGGTGATGATGTCCTGTCGGCCTACATCAGTCCTCTGCTGGTCGACCTGCTGGACGCTGCCATCAGACAGGTGAACCTGAGGGATGAAGTGTGGATTTATTTACTTCAGTGTTGCTTTGCCTTCATGTCATGTTACCATTTTGTCATATCTCATCATGTTTGTCGACATCAGCCAAAGCAACATAAAGTGTTTATGTTTTCATGCTTGTGTGTGCATGAGGCAGGTGGAGCATCCTAAACATGCAGGTCAGAGCATCTACAGCCAGGCTGAAAGAGAGGGCGGCAGCTGGAGGATGTGAGGCAGTAAACACACACAAACTAAATCATGCTCTAAATGCTGCAGTAAAGAAAGAGAAGAAGAAGACCTGCCTAAACTAAAGTTTCCTCTCCACAGAATGAAGCCGTTGTATCTGAACAGCGGAGCGTACAGTTTCACAGCGTTCGCAGGAGTTCCAGCTGTGGAGCTCAGATTCAGCGAGGTGAACTTTTAATAACTGACAACACGACACTGCTGTGCTATGCTAGGTATCTTTTCCATCTGTGTGTCGAGTTGTTCCACAGTGTGCAGTTCTCATGAGGTCATGTGATGTGTACAGGTGTACAGGTGTGCTTGCTTCAGGTTGATGTCATCAGATCTGTCTGTCCGTTCAGGAGCGAGCTTACCCGTTTGTCAACACGCCATTGGACAGCGCCTCCCGGCTACAGGAAGTGCTGGGGGGTCGTCTGGGGATCGCAGGGCGGAGCCTGGGGGAGCTGGTGGGGGAGATGGTGCTGAGATTGGCCCACGACCACATCCTTCCGCTCCGCATCACTTCCTACGCCCAGACAGTGCTGCAGTTCAGCGCCCAGCTCAACAAGCACTCTGCTGAGCTGCAGGTACGCTCTCTCACCTCACCTGTACATCCGGTATCTTTTGAGCTGCCTGAGGAAGTAAAATCTTTGTTCAGCTCTTGTGTTCAGTGTTAGTTGTCTACTTCAAGTTATTGCTAATTTGTGTTCCTAGGAATTTAAAGGAGTCAGTGATGGTGATTTGGTTGCTGTTTATTTGTATGGGTGTTTTGGGAAATGGCCTACGTCTAAAGTCAATAATGAGTTCCTGGGTTTTGGCTGTGTTGAGCTGGAGGTCATTGTTTGAACACCAAGTGACAGCTTGGTCCACGTCCATACTGGGTTTCATCATTATCTGAGATGAGGCCTGTTTCAGACTGGCAAGTGCCCAGCCAGTTGGCTAGCATGCTAGCAGTTAGTTCTTCTACTACATAGGTTTACCAACTAGCCCTATGAGCAGTCACTACGTCACCAGGTCTCTAGAACCAAACATTTTGCAAACTAGTGCTGCCAGGTGAGATTGAAATGACACTGGACACAAACTACATTCGGGGTTTTTTATTTCTCGACCACTCTCCAAATGGGAGAGGGGTATTAAAGGGATTTGGAAGATTCAACTGATTTATATTTCACAATGATTCTCCAATACAATCAAATTTACCACTTTATCAACTCACAACCCAAAATGAGCAATACAGTGGCTTGTACCTTAGGTTAACTTAAAATGTCCATACAAACTGTGCTAAATTAGTAACTCCATTTAGTACATAAATCTCAGTGCATAAATAACTGTTGTGGTAACTCTCCTAACAAAATCACATACTATCAGTTTCAGAACATGGAACATTTGGTACATTAATATCAACAAAAAGTTGCAGTATAACAACATGTACTGACTACAGTTTGCCTTGGTAATAACTCGTTTCAACGTATAGTGGCTGGCAGCCATCAACTCCATACTGCACTAAACAATAAAAACAAACAATAATGCTGGTACTGTACACAACGAATTATTCTGAACAGCTGACACCATCTGCAAACATCGGACCACTGAATCACCATCAGCAAAAGAACGTTACATTTTGCACCTGTATAAACTCATGTTAGTGCACAAGATTCCATAATTGTGTACAGAAGTAACATCTTAAACATATACCGATTTTGGAAGCTGAAAACACCCACGAGGCATGACTGAGTAAATCAAAACGGGAGGCTCTTCCCTTCCTATATTGCTTGGCTTACTTCCTGCTTTCACTTTCTCTGGAGCAGCGCAATTTGGGGATACCTGAAAGGGCGCAGTGCCCACTAGTAACTTTAGTGTGAACATGACATTTTCCACTGGGCTACAGTAGATTCAGTTTTCTTTAGCAGGATTTTTGGTACTTAGCTAACATGCAGTGCAACATGCAAAGGTACCTCGCCAAAAACTACCAGTTAGCAAGCTGGCTGGTAACTATAAGTTAACACTGTCAATAAAAGAAGCATCTGTCTTTTGTTTTGAAAGTTTTTGTACTCATGTGTTTTTAAGTAACAAAACTCCAGCTCAACAAGCAGATGACAGAATATGATGGAGTTCAAAGAGCTTTCTGTCTCTCTATTTTTGTCTTCAGTCCAGAGGTTTGTCTCCTCAGTGGGTTTTCAGTGCCAGAGGAGATTACAGCCGAGCAGCCGAGACGCTGCAGAGAGCTATCGACTACAGCGACCTGCATGACCCGACGACTGCTCGCTTCTACAACACTCGCATCATGAGGGTACAAATACTGCAAATGCTGCCGCTGATACCTCTCACCTCTGAAACGCATGCGTCATGAGGGTACAAATACTGCTAAAACTGCTGCTGACACCTCTCACCTCTCACACAATTACTGCAAGTGATTACTGATACCTCTCAACTCTGAAACGCTCAAATCAAGCCTTTAAATATGGCTGTTTTTACATTCTTGTCACACCTCTGACACCAAGACAATGGTTAGACCTCAATGCCTGCTCCATGCTTTCAAGGAAACGTCGTTCAAACCGGAAACGTAGCAAACTGGTGCCCCTGGTCTATAGAGTTTAACAGAATAATAAAATAATTTCCTCTGTCTGTCCTCCAGGTGGAATACTACTTCCTGTCTCAGTACGTGTCAGTGGTGGAGACGCCGTTCCGTCACGTGATCCACGGCCGCGGTGACCACACTCTGACAGCACTTACTGAGCACCTGGCCTTGCTGACCTCCGACCCTGAACGCTTCGACGAGAAACGCTTCAGACGGCAGCTCGCTTTCTTTACCTGGACGCTGCAGGGAGCCGCCAACGCCCTGACCGGAGATGTGTGGAGCATACACAACACACACACATATACACACTGAGACACATGCACACTGTGACACACATACAGGTGCATCTCAGAAAGAATATTGTGAGAAAGTTCATTTGTTCTGTAATTTATGTCAAAAAGTGAGACTTTCATATATTCTAGATTCATTACACATAAAGTGAAATATTTTTTACTTTTTGTTTTAATCTTATATATCTTAACCTTTCTATAGGTTTATGTTTACCTAGTCATCAAAACAAATTCCTTGTATGTGTAAAAACAACCTTGCAATAAATCCGATTCTGATTACTCACTGATAGAAAGGTATCATCTGCATAGCAAAGAAATTTTATACTGTGGTTCCTAATGATATTACCCAGCGGAAGCATATATAAGGTGAATAAAATATGACCAAGGACTGAACCTTGCGGAACTCCATAGGTAACTTTGCTCTGAGAGGATTCGGCATTTACATGTGACTGGGTGTGATCTGATAAGTAATATTCAAACCAGCTTAAAGCAGTTCCTTTTATAGCAATTAAATGTTCAAGTCTCTGTAATAAGATATGGTGATCATTTGTATCAAATGCCACACTTAGATCTAACAAGACCAACACATGGACTAGTCCCTTAGCCAATGCAGTTAAAAGATCATTAGAAATCATTTTACCAGTGCTGTCAAAAATTCACAAAGATGATTTGCCACTGCTTTTTCAAGGATCTCGGAGGAGGTGATTAATTTTATCTCTGATAATTAGAATTTTGTTGTTAAAGTAGTTCATGAAAACGTCACTATTGAGATCAAGAGGGACACGCGGTTCAGTAGATCGGAGGCTTCCCGTCACTCTGGCTAGACTATTGAAGAGGAACCTGGGATTGTTCTGACATTCCTCGATTAATTCGGAGTAATAAGCTGTTCTGGTGCTACATAGGGCCTTCCTATACATTTCCTGCCACATTAAACAAGATTCTTCTTGATGAGTGAGACACCATTTCTTCTCAAGTTTCCATGATGCTCTCAAAGGAGCAACAGTGTCAAGTGTCATTCGGAGCAGTCCTGTATTTTGAAACAGAATTGAATTACACACTGATGCAATTGAATCTTTAAACTTCGCCACAGCACGATCAGATAGAGATCTAGAAGTATTTGCTTGGTGGCTTAAAGTCAAATAATTAGAACTCAGAAAATAACGAAGGACCATCAATTCTTCAATTTCAATTCCATATGTTAATACTAGGTCAAGGGTATGGACCGGGAGCACGGTACACTATAATCAATAGAATCTGCTGCATAGTTTTCCAGATTGAATTAGAAAGACTTAGAACAATGCTTTGAAAAGAGTCATAACTCATTTTGTGTTTTGACTTGACTAAAAGGCCTGAAACAAAAATAGCCACATCATTTGCTCCGACATGCAAGACTACACAGCAAATGGAGGCTGGGAGTGAATGGAGGTGAGGTGGAGAACCTCCTGTCTCCAACATTTAAGATCACCTTGTATGTTGATGTTCATGTCGTCAGAGTATGTGCAGTTTGAGTTGTAAATAAATGAATCTGAGACGAGGCCTTCAGGTTTTATAAGGAATTTATTTCAATATTTCAATAGTTGAATTTCATTAATAACTAATTATTTCATTTAACAACAAGCCGGTCATCCATCCAACAGCCTCCTTTATACTGGTGTAAGTGTGTGTGTCTGTGTGTGTTTTTGTGTTTCTCTACGTGTGTGTATTTCTGTGTGTGTTTCTCTGTGTGTGTGTTTCTTTGTGTGTGTGTGACAGGCTGATAAATATTCAGATATGATTTTATATCTTTTATAAAGAGTGTTTCTGTCAGTGCTCAGAAAGAAAAGACGACCTCGGGTAACCCCGCTGTGTGTGTGTGTGTGTGTGTGTTTGTATGTGTGTATGTGAGATGATATTACATCATCAATAATTCTGATTATTTTTATGATAATAATTATTATAATTATTCACATGACCCTGATATTCAGTCTAAAAAAATCCCCACTGGAACCATCAGAAACCATTCTGGGAGCAGCAGCAGCCATGTTGGATCCACCATCAGTCCCAGTTGCCATGGTTACACACCACTCGCTCTCACAGATGATGTCACAGATGGAGGACGACATTTTGGACCTCCCAAAGAACTGTGGGTAATGGAGTCAGGGCAGTACGTGCCTCACCCCCACGCTGTCCAGGTGTGTTTTGTGAGCCTGAAGCTTTAACTCTATCCCCAAAGTGATACTGAACGTTGTCTCTGGTTCCGGTTCAGGAGCAGGGAATCATGGGTACTGTAGTCCAGAATCCAGCAGGATTTTGGGCAGCATAGACCCACAGCCAGGGATTGTGGTTAGAGGATCGTTAGCTGGGACCTATGTGTAACATAGTCCATCTGTGCTGTAGATTGTTGGTGGTGTAATCCTTTTGCTGGAGCTGGGAACCGTGGGTAATGTAGTCCATAGTCTTTTGCTTAAAAATGGAAGTGTTCAGTTTCAGGTATACCTCCTTGTTGCCAAGCAACCAGAGAGAGACAGTGATCATTAAAAACGGTCCTAACTGTCCGTTACAAAAGAAGGGGGAGTATGGTGCAGAGGGATTGTTGTTGTTGTAGTCCAGATCAAAAGGGTTCAGTTATAGTCCAGTAGAAGGGGATTTAGGGTGTTGTCCAGATGAGAAAGGTTTAGGGTGCTATAGTCCGGGGAAGGGGAATAAGGTTGTTATAGTCCAGCAGAGGGATTGTCGGGAGGTGGTGGTCCAGATGGGGGGTTTAGGGTATTGTAGTTATAATGGGATTTAGAGTGTTGTATCCCAGTTGAAGGGGAATAAGGGTGTTGTAGTGCAGCTGAGGGACTGTGGTTGTTGTAGTCCAGATGAGGAGAATTTAGGGAGTTGTAGTACAACCAGGGATGTTCATTGTAGTCCTGGAAGATGTGGATTGTGAGTGTAATCCAGTAGAAGGGTGTTGTATTCCAGAAGGGGGATTTGGGGTGTTGTAGTCCAGCAGAGGGAACATCGGTAGTGTAGTCCAGACAAAAGGGGATTTAAGCTTTGCTTATACTTCTGCGTAGGTTCTATGTGCGTAGCTATGCCATAGCCATGCATTTATACTCATGCGTCGGTGTCTTTGTCATTCTGTAATTACACCCCCAAACGCTAGCTGGCGGTAGCGCTACAGCGTTGACTGGGTTGACTTTTGTCGACCAAGCAAGCTAACGTCTAGTTTAGCCCTCCGCTAACGTGAATGTGGATAAAAGTACGTACGTATACGTGTGGCCGGTATAGCCTTTTCAAATGTTAATGACAGAATCGATCACATTCTGATAGTTAAACGAGTCCTTTCGCTTGGGTCTTGACGGTCAAATACTATATTGATACACCGTGTTACAGCCGCTGGTTTGGCAGCGAGTAAAATTTACTTAAAAGCACGGGGAACTTCCTGTGTGCTTGAGGGCATTATGTAGTACCCTACGCCGTAGCTTGACGTGCACCTCCCCAAAAATTTAACTACATGACCACAAGAATTGTGATTGGTTGGTTGCGGATTGGTTGATAAAATCTAGAATTGATGCACGATTACGATGTTACCTGGCTTACAGGAAGTTAGCTTGCTCAGCTGGCAAAGTCAATACAGTCGACACTATAACGCTACCGCCAATTGCAGATTGCAGAACAACGCAGACACCAATGCACAAGTATAAATGCGTGGTTATGTGCGCAGCTTACACCATAGACTCGACGAAGTATGAATCAGGCTTTAGGGTGTGGTAGTCAAAAAGGGATTGTGGGTCTTTCGGTTCAGGCAGATGGTGATATAGGGTGATGTAGTCCAGCAGAAGAAGATTGTGGAAGATGAATCCAGCAGAGGGATTGTGGTTGTTGTAGTCCAACTGAAGTGTTCAATTTTAGTCCATTACAACAGGATTAAGGGTGTTGTAGTCCAGACAGAGGGGGGTTGTGAATATTGTAGTCCAGGTAGTGGGGGGTAATAGGGTGTTGTAGCCCAGAAGAAGGGGGTTGTGGGAGATGAAGTCCAGCAGAGAGGGATCATGGGTGTTGTAGTCTAGTGTTCGATACTTTAAGCCCTGAATAGACTGTGTGTTTGAGCCCCATCGTTTTATTTACAGTCACACAAGTCTTTATGTACACTACACACACGCACACACACATACACACAAATGCACACGCACACACCACTTTCACATCACATAAATCAATAAATAAATAGATAAATCAATAAATAAATAGGATAATATAAATACTTCAACACCAACTTAACTCTACAGTCCGATTCATTCATTACTGATAATACAGGATTATTGAATCCACACAAAATCAATCGATCCTCTCTCCATCTTTTCCTCTGACAGATGATGAGACAGACAGGTCCCCTCTTCTTAAAAAAACACATCTCCTGGTTGCCACAGCTACAGCATCCAATCCAATCAGTGTGCTCGTTTGTCATCCTTCTGTAGAAAAAGTAAAAAGACAAAAGTCCGCTCTCCATCAGGTCACGCCGCTAACAGGAGGAGGAGGGTGTGATGGGTGGTGGCGGTGTCCGTGAAGATGACGCCCATGGCTGGCACTGGCCAATCAGAGTCTGTCGCGGGCAGGAACCCAGATGTAAGGGCCGCTCTGCTCCTCGATGACGGCTTTGACCAGGTGGTACACCTCCTCAAAGCTGTCGCCGTGCACGATGGCTGCACACACAATAACACACACAGTTAACACCAAAGTTTGAGAAGCTCTAAAGTTTAAAGTTTTAAATGCTTGAAGTGCATTTTCACCTGTGAAACACTCGAGGAAGTCTTGTTCCAGTTTGATGGCTCGATCCAGAGCTTTCCTCGCCTGATCCTCCGACAGACGCTTGTTCAGATCCCTGCACACGCGCACATGCGCAAAAACAGAAACACACCATGAACTTCTGTATTTATTCCTAATATACAAGAAAACTCCCACATAACATAAATTATCTGCAGTCCCAATGAAACAGCAGCAACGTCATCAACATCTTCTGTAATGTGATGACTGCGCTGACTTACAGGATGTTCTCCAGGGATCGTGGTCGGATGAAGATGGCGATAGGTTGAAGCTGAGCTGCCTGCAGCCTCCTCACGGCGTTGGCCGACACGTCCAGGATGCAGTGTTTCCCCTGGTGAACACGCACACACATGAACACATTAGGAACACCTGCTTATAGTCCCCTGACAGTCAACACACATCACCACCAAATTATCTTTCAACCTTTACCATGACAACCACAACATGCGTCACAATGGTAATCGTATGATGTAATAGATTGGCGAGTCTCACCTGCTCGGCCACCTGTCTGACGCTCTGCACCGACGTCCCGTACAGGTGGTTGTTGTACTGCCCCGCCTCAATGAAGCGATGTGACTGGATGTCGCGCTCCATCTGTTCCCGTGACGACACAAAATGGTAGTCCCGCCCATCGGCCTCGTAGTCCCTCCGAGGGCGAGTCGTGTCTGCAGAGAGAGATACATCGGTCACTTTCTGTTTGTTTATGCCCCATTTCCTGTTTCAACGCGACGAAACGACACTTACGAGGGACACAGGAGCCAAACTTGTCTGGGAACTCGGACAACAGGTCGTCATTGACTCGGTCTTTGGTTGGACCCAGGATGATGACGGGACGAGCGTAGTCCACTGGAGACAGAGACAGGAAACTTTATTTACACCATCATTAACAAACACACCTGGAGGATACAGATAATAAATACACAAAAAATAACCAGTACGGATACTAAACTGGACCAACTGGGCCGATTCCCTCTACTGTGTCAAACACACAGCGTTTTGGTTCTGAGTCAAGTCTGTGTGGTCGTTTCACATGTCTTTGTAACAATCACCTCTAACAGAGACTCTGCTTTAGGGGCCCTCCAAACATCAAAGCCCCCAGGCCTGTGTCTGAAGGGGCCTTCTGGGGCCCTGGATGCAGTGTGCCTCTTATTGCTTCATGGAACAAATAGTAAGAGTAAAGTTCAATTTATAGTATCTGCAGGGGTCTGAACGTATAAATCATCTGTCCAAGTCCATGACGGTCCACGGGGGTCCACAAGGGCCTGCGAGGATCCTGAACTTTAGTGAAGCTGTAGGCGCTGAGTGTGCTAACCTGACCCCAGTGTATCTATTCCTCATGACTTTGACGTACAACAGAAGGACTGTGTTGTTGTAAAATCTTAAAACAGGGTCAGAGGTTAAAGTGACACTGACCTTCGATCTGGGTGACAAGCTCGTAGCTGTGGACGAACCCTTCTCTACCTGTGAGGAGAAGAACAGGATCAGCATTTTGTCAGTCTCAGTTCCTGCTTTGTTATGAGAGCAGAAGACTCACCTTTACTCTTCATGCGCGACCACTCCTTCCTCTCCACCCTGAAACATACAAACACACATTGTGTTCACACCTCAGGAGTGTTACGGCGGAGCAGCTAATAGTACTACAGCAGGTCCACAGTACTGTGTGTACTATACGGACCTGTGTTTGGATGGGATGTATCCCAGCTCCTCTAGCTCCCCCTGCTGGTTCACTCGTCTGGCCTGCCACCACTCGTCATCAGCGCTGTCCATCACATGAAGAACCTCCCCAAAGTTAAAGTCCAGAGCTTGTGACAGGACGCCGCAGTCCCACTGCTTATCATAGTCAAACAGCGCCCTGCAAACACCCACAGAGCAACTCATTAACGCTGATTAATGCGGTCTCAGCTGGACCACTTCAGGTGAGCTACCTGCCCCAGGTTTGGAGACTCCAGGTGAAACTGGTTTACCTGACATAGAAGCTGCGGTTGGCTCTCAGACTCCCAGACGAGCTGTTCATCATCTGCTCCCTCAGGTCATGGATCTTTGCTTCGAAACGGCTGTACTCTGCGCACACACGCACACACGCGCACACAGACAAACACACATTAACGTCTGTCAGGTGTGTGTTCCCCCGCTACAGATTGAACAGGTGCAGCAGGTCTCCACCTTCACTGATGGACAACTGTCAGCTTAGCATGGGTGTGTATTAGCTCCACAATACATTACAGATATGCTAATTCCATATTCTGTCTCTTTGGTTGTCTCCACAACAACTCCTCTTAGGGCGGGTTCACACCTAAAGGTCTGGTTCCTGAACCGAACCAGCACGAGAATAGTAGGTATTGATCCGCAGTGCAAATTAGCAGGTGTTAAATAATTTAATAAAGCATTTCTAGTAAGAAACTGCATCAGACGTCTTATCACAGATCATACCATGACACATCCACCAATGTGTCCCTGAGCAAGACACTTATCCCCTAGTTGCTCCAGGTCCTCACCTTCAGGTCTGTACTGTGCTACTATGGTAACAGTCTGTCCGGCGTTCTTCAGAGCTGCTGCTGCCTGTTCATGTGTCGCATACCTGAGATCCACACCGTTCACCTGAACACACACACACACACACGTTTAAGCATCCAAAATGTGTAATGAAGTCTGGATCTGGATCTGGTCTCTGAACAGACTGAGGATCTGGTCTCAGTACTCACACTGAGGATCTGGTCTCCCTTCCTGAGCTCTCCGCTCAGGTCTGCTGGTCCTCCTGCCAGGATGAAGGAGATGAAGATTCCCTCTCCGTCCTCTCCACCCACGATGTTGAAGCCCAGACCGGTGGAGCCACGCTGCACACAAACCCTGCGGGGCTCCCGGGAGTAATCGTCCTCTCCCATCATGCCACGGGGGATAGGGGAGTATCGCCGCGGTGAGGGAGGTGGAAGGGCTTGTGGGTAATCACACATGTAGTCAGGCTCCATGTAGGCTGTAGGGAAAGAAGACACTGTAATGCTTGTAAAGAAGTTCTGCAAGTGGCCTTTAGTGGTTGGCATGTGCAGACCCTCCCCAGGTTGTTAGGTCCTCAACATGTTCGACTAACGTCGTAAAGCAACCAAACTCAGCAGGAATCCCCATAGAAATCATGGTGACATCTACAGTAAAGCTCATCACAGTCTGACCTGCATTAAGGCCAACACACTCCAGGACGTGTAACAGCAGCATTTATCTGCACTCTTGGCCCTTAAAACAGAGTTACAAGGGCCAAGGTGTTGAAATATTCCCCTACGAACTGGAACAAACCTTCAGGAACCCAATAACTCATTAGTTGTCATTAGTTGTTATTAGTTTTTATAGGATTTCTCCATGACAACGATTGACAACAACTCCAATATGCCGTCCTCCGCTGTGGTAATATCTCTCCTATGGTAATGTTATATCACACTTCAAGCGATCTAACAAGTCACCAATAAAAAATAAAACACATAGATTCATTTTCAGGTGACTAACGTTACCACTAGCATGAGACAGCATGCTAGTGGCTGAAGTAGTGATTTTATTTTATGATTGATTTTAAGAAAATCACCATATTATGTTGAAATGACATTAAACTAAGAATAACCATGGTTATCATAAAATTTAAGAAGAAAATAGTTTGGAGTGTGCCTCTGAAAAATCAAGTGGTAGGGGCAAATGGTAGGGGCAAGGGTGAAATGGTCTACACAGTGTATTAGCAGCTGTATTAGCATGATGCCCAGTCTCCTAACTGCGTGTAAACCAGGTGTGGTGGAGTTGTTTATATCAGTATACATGTTCTGATTTGATTGGAACAACAGTAGGTTTTCTCTAACAAAGCAGTAGAAAGGTTCTTTAAATTGATTAGAAAACATTTCTATGGCAGTAATTGGATTGTAACGAATTTAATATGCAGTGATTCCAATGAAAGGTACATTTCACCTTTTTAACTGTTAACCGTTTTTTGTAGATGAACGGACTTTGATGAGAGCTCATGTTAGAACCACAGGATGAACTCAAGAAACAGGAAGCCAAAAGGTGTACGTACAGCTGGTGAGGTCGGGGGGGCTGTATCGATCAGTGGGGTGGATATACTGCGAGTTGGGCGTGGCCACCTTCAGGTAGACCACCTCCCCAGTGTTCTTCAGGGCCGACACGGCGTCTTCATGCAGCACGTCCTCCAGAGACACATGGTTCACCTGCCGGGGTCAAAGGTCAGGTGAGACTAGAACGATGTGTATTAACAACATATGAACAGTATGTGGTGGGTTTTTTAACATACAGCCAGTATTTTATCCCCGATCTGTAGCCGTCCATCACGGTGTGCCGCCCCACCCTCGATGATCTTGGTGACATAGATGCTGTTGTCTCCAGGAACGTGTTGGTTCCCCACACCGCCGGCTATACTGAAGCCCAGACCTGGACCAGAAAGGGAAAGGACCAGCCCGTTTAAAACTTCTAATATTATAAATCACTTCAAGGGGACAGCTGATCCAAAAAAAAACAATACTCAAACACAGAGTGAAACCAGTTGAGACCGAAGTCTGCAGTATACATTGAAGAAAATTATAATGCAACACTTTTGTTTTTGCCCCCATTCATCATGAGCTGAACTCAAAGATCTAAGACTTTCTCTATGTAAACAAAAGGCCTATTTCTCTCAAATATTGTTCACAAATCTGTCAGAATCTGTGCTAGTGAGCACTTCTCCTTTTGCCGAGATAATCCATCCACCTCACAGGTGTGGCATATCAAGATGCTGATCTGACAGCATGAGTATCGCACAGGTGTGCCTAAAATCTAGGTTCAATAATTGGAAACATTACAACAATATATCTCCTCCTTGTCTCCTTGTCTCCTTTCCTACCTTTAGGTCCTTTCATTAGTTTGATCTGTGTAATGCGTTCGGACGGTGGGCGTCGCCGCAGGACATACAGCCTGACAACAGGCCCCGCCTCCTTCAGTGCCTCCACGGCGATAGAGTGAGTTACCTCACGCACGTCCACGTCATTAACAAATACGATGCTGTCGTTCACCCTAGAAAGGGAGAGGAAAACCCTCATTGTAAGGACAATTCTGCCTCGTGAGGACACTTTGGCTGGTCCTCACTACTTCAAAGAGTTAAGAGTGCATTTTGAGCGTGTGTGTGTGTGTGTGTGGGGGGGGGGGGGGGG
>NC_060161.1:35994036-36002980 GCF_021292245.1 Micropterus dolomieu
TGTGTGTGTGTGTGTGTGTGTGTGAGTGTGGGGGGGGTGTGGGGTTGTACCTGAGGCGTCCATCCTGGGCGGCCGCCCCTCCAGGGATGATCTTGGTGATGAAGATGGATGGGTCGTCTCCGATGTGAGGATTATCAGTTCCTCCTGCGATACTAAAGCCCAGACCAGAGTTCCCCTGAACACACACACATTAACACACACATTTTAATCCAGAAGCTTCCCACAATTCACCTGGCTCCAAAGGCCACTGATGTTTCATTTCAGCAGATCTGACTGGTTCTTTGTTATCTGGTGTGTAGTTCAGGGAACCTGGGAGAGCGGAACATTTCCAATCACAGCAGAGGAGTGATGGAGGTCCACCTTATTCCTGACCCCCTGTGAGAGTTAGCGGTACGCTACCGGTTACAGTTGTCTTCTTTTTCCCTTAGAGATATTAAGAAATAAATGATGCGGGAACAACGGCTGCCCCCTACTAGTTGACTTAACCGTATGTCAATGAGAAGAGTCTCAGTCAACCATGTTTTCATTGGTCACTTAGGCACAAGGGGAAAAAACAACCTCAAACTCCATTTGGGAGCTTCTCATTGTTGAGGCCGGAATGAAAGTATCAGCAGATTGTTGCAACACTGCTCAGCAGCCTCCCAGTGGACCAGGACCAGGACCAGGACCAAACACAGCCTCTGAGACTGACAGAGGACAGTTTGATGTTAGGTAATACAGTACTAGGTGATAACGCTGCAGGTCACACTGTGTTGAAATAACAACATGTTCCGTCACCTCACTGGGTTTTCTGACACATTCACCATCATCACCGCTCGTCGTAACAGATGGCAGGCTGCTTGTAAAATGTATCATGTAAAGGCTCCAGATTACAGTTTTGTATTTCTCTGTAACACAGTGTCAAGGATGAAACCATTTTATGTTGCCCCCAAAATATATATTTAATTAATTAAATAAATATAAAAGTGCAACGACTAGTCGACTAATGGCTTGAACTAAAAGTAACATTGGGGACAGCCCTAAATGTTAGACATCATGGTTGAGTCCTGTAGCTTTAACCATTCCTCTCATTAGAACTAAGAATCCAAAGCAGATCAACAGGACCCTAAAGTGTCTGTTTAAGATACATATATGTCTCTGTATGAGCTTGATTTGTTGTGACATTTAACCCATTAACTGAGGTGAGATCCATCAGATATTAATATTGGCTCCATTAATCAGACACATCCTGCAGATGTGATCATTTAATCTGAAGAGGAAATCAAAAGTGTATGAGTGTGATCAGAGTTCAGTTCTCTTGATGCTGCTGAAGTGACTCATGTGATGATGAGCGTTTCCACCCTGACAGCTGTGAAAGTTCAGCTTCGCTTCGTTTCATTTCTGAAATGTTTCCTAAAATAAACAGGCAGGGAGTTAAAAATAACTGCTGATGATGGCCAGATGGAGTTTATCTCTGCTGATGTTGGCCGGGTGGTTTCTGTGTCTGAGTTATTGTGTGTGAGTGTGTGTTAACATTTGTTTGTGTTACTGTGTGTGTTTGTTAATGTGTGTGGTTGTTAACGTGTGTCACAGGCTGTAGAAAACATGGGCGTAGTTTCCATGACGTCACCACTGGTTTCTGAGGAGCCACTGTGAAGTCAGTGTGGCGACTCCTGGCAGCTCCGGTCGTCACCATCTTGGCAGCGCTTGACTGGCTGATCTAGAAATGGGTAAAGTGGCTGCTGAACCACCTGCCGGCGAGCAACCTGAGAGGACACAGTCCACCTGTCACTCAAATCTGAAGAGTGGAAATGACTCCCTAACCCAACAGGAAGTGTGTCCTCCCCACTGAGTGTCTTGTCCTCTCCGTGTGTCTCTTCCTCTCCGTGTGTCTCTTCCTCTCCATTGTGTCTTGTCCTCTCCATCGCGTGTCTCGTCCTCTCCATCGCGTGTCTTGTCCTCTCCATCGCGTGTCTCGTCCTCTCCATTGAGTGTCTCGTCCTCTCCATCGCGTGTCTCGTCCTCTCCATTGAGTGTCTCGTCCTCTCCATTGTGTGTCTCGTCCTCTCCATCGCGTGTCTTGTCCTCTCCATCGCGTGTCTCGTCCTCTCCATCGAGTGTCTCGTCCTCTCCATTGAGTGTCTCGTCCTCTCCATCATGTGTGTCTATCCTCTCCATTGTGTGTCTCGTCCTCTCCGTGTGTCTCTTCCTCTCCATTGTGTCTTGTCCTCTCCATTGAGTGTCTTGTCCTCATGTCCTCTCCATTGTGTCTCATCCTCCATTGTGTGTGTTGTCTTCTCCATTATGTGTCTCATCTTCTCCATCGTGTCTCATCCTTTCTATTGTGTGTCTCATTTTCTCCATCATGTGTCTCGTCCTCTCCATCATGTGTGTCTTATCTTCTCCATCATGTGTCTCGTCCTCTCCATTGTGTGTAACAGTGTGTGTATTAGTGTGTGTGTGTGTGTGTCTCACCCCCTCCAGTGTGTGTAATAGTGCGTGTATTAGTGTGTATTAGTGTGTATTAGTGTGTGTGTGTGTGTCTCACCCTCTCCAGTGTGATCTCTTCGTACTCCAGCTCTCCTTCGGATCCGTTCATCTATAAAAACAGAAAATGTTTAATCACATCAGCATCTCTATCTGCTGACTGCTCGTCTCCACGGCAACGCCATGGTAACAGCTGTTGAGCCCTCAGGGGGCCGGTTACCAAGGCAACTGTAACTGTAGCTATAGCGACCACCTCTCTCATAGCATCTGTTCCACACAGTCATTGTTACATCACTTCCTGCTGAGACAACAAATCACGTTTGTTTTGAATGAGTCAAATACATAAAGGTAAAAAAACACAGTCTGATCAGAAATCAGTGTGGCCTTCAGCTGCAGATTTACCAATAATTAATCTACCAATTACACTCAAATGTAAACACAGAGACACATTCATTTTCATCAGCAGAAAAACAGAACTACAGGTTTCACCTGCTGACAGACAAAATAAACTACATATTTTCAACATTTTCAATCAATCAATCAATTGACTTCATGCGCCAAGCAAACAGTCAAAAATCTGGGTGTGACATTCGACTGTGGCATTAAATTTGACAAACAGATAAGCAATGTTGTCAGAACGAGCTTCTTCCAACTTCGTCTCCTAAAGTAAAGCCTTTTCTTAACAGGCACAATCTAGAAACGGCTATTCATGCCTTTATTAGTTCAAGGCTAGATTATTGCAACACTCTTTATGTTGGTCAAACATCCATCTCACGTCTTCAACTTGTGCAAAATGATGCTGCTCGCTTTTTAACAAATACATCTAGTAGTGCACACATCACTCCCGTTCTTTTTACACTACACTGGCTTCCGGCGCATTTTAGAATTGATTTTAAGATTTTACTGTTTGTTTTCAAAGCCTTAAATGGGCTAGCCCCGGAGTATTTGTCCGAGCTTTTAACTTTGGGTGGGCAAAATCAGCAGTTGCGGTCTTCAGATCTACGGACTTTAGAAGTCCTGAGATCCAGGTACAAACAGTGGGGCGAACGGGCCTTCGCTGTTGCTGGCCCAAAACTCTGGAACAAGCTCCACCCTGACATTCGCACTATAACAGATGTTCATTTTAAATCAAAACTTATTTATTTAGAATGGCTTTTAATACACAGTAGTGGTGTAACAACTTCCCTCTTCTGATGATTTAGGAAACCTTATCTGACTTACTGTTTTCTATGTTTCATGTGTTCTTGTCTTTTATTGAATGCTGTGTTGTTTATTTGTGGCTGATGTAAAGCACTTTGGACACATATTGGTTGCTGTTAAGTGCTATATAAATAAATGTTGATGGATTGATATATTGATTGATTGATAAACTACAGGTTTTGGCTGCTTGCAGAAATAAACTACAGGTTTCAGGAACTCTAACAAGTAATATAAGGTCAGCTAGTGCTTTCATCTTACCAGACCAAATCCAGGATCTTCCTGTTACACAAATTTCTTTATAGCGTTAATAATGAGTTCAGCTTCTGTAACCTGCTGACAGGTTTATAGAAGCTGATCAGGTGTTGATGCCCAGGTGTTTGTGCTGAGCTGGTTTTGGATAACTTGTAGACTTGGTGGTTCTCCTCACAATCTCAACGTGTTGAGCAAGACACTGAACCCCAAACTGTCTCTTTGGGTCAGAGCATCTGCCAAATGATTTAATGTAACGTTACCTAATTGCTATGGTGTTTCTAGATGGTTAGTGGGTGGTGGCTAAGGTGTGCAGGCAGGTGTGGATCCTCTGATGGAGATCAGTGGTGAACATACCTAGTTGTGTATAACAACAGCCCTGCACATACTCCATGATGCGTGTTCTACCCACACCTAACTGTCTGGACCAGGTGTGTTCAGCCAATCAGGAGCTAAGTAGGTGTGGGCAGAGCGGGTAGGCATGAAGAACCTGAGCTCTCCAGGACACAGAGTGGGCACAACAGGTGTTAAAAGGTGGTTGCTATAGCTTAAGGACGTATTTACAACACTTAAACTCCATTTATATTTATATGTACGGACAGAAACTCATCACTCTCATCCATCAGTGTGAAGGCAAGCCTGGAGGAGCAGCAGCAAATCAGGGCTTTTGATTCCCCAGTGACACAGAACTTACTTCCTGCTCCAGTCAGCCACGTCAAATCATCACAATTCTCTGTGACAGAATTTCAACAAGCTTTCAGTACCTGAATTAAGTATTTCAACCAATCTGTTCTCACTCCGTTGTCATATATGGACACATGGTCAAGACCTGTTAGCCTCTTAGCATTATAGTTCAATGCATTGGGGAAGGCCTGGAGCATCACTTTTGTACATTAAAGATAGGTGTAGAATATTTGCATTGCATTTATTAATTTAGCTGATGTTTTTATCCAAAGCGACTTACAATTGCTATATATGTCAGAGGTCGCACACCTCTGGAGCAACTAGGGGTTAAGTGTCTTGCTCAGGAACACATTGGTGTCTCACAGTGGACTCGACCCGGGTCTCTCACACCAAAGACACATGGCTTATCCACTGCTCCATCACCACCCACCATATTTAACAGTAAAGTCCAAGTAAGGAGGTGGTTGGAGTGGACGGTAGGCCAGACTCTGGACTGTCACCCAGGAAACTGGTGTTCGTTTCCCATGTCAAACATTAAGTCAACATTTTAATGTAAGTTACGTAGGTTACATAAGGTGCAGCACGGTGGGGTGGTGGTTAGCGCTGTCGCCTCACAGCAAGAAGGTTGTGTGTTCCAAACTTTCTGTGTGAAGTTTGCATGTTCTCCCCTTGTCTGTGTGGGTTCTCTCCGGGTACTCTTGCTTCCTCCCACCGTCCAAAGACATGCAGACTACGTTGATTGTTGACCCTAAAATTATCCTTAGGTGTCAGTGTGAGCATGACTGGTTGTTTGTCTATGCATGGCCCTGCGGTGGACTGACGACCTGCCAAGGGTGTACCCCGCCTTTCGCAAGATGGCAGCTGGGATTGGCTCCAGCCCACCGCAACCCTGTACACAGGATAAGCGGTTGACGATGGATGGATGGATGGAGGTTACGTAAGTATGCAAGTAACGTTACTTCACTTACATAAGTTGAGTGACATGTCCATGATCTTTTCCTAAACCAAAAAAGTTAGTTTTGGTGCCTAAACCTAACCAAATTGTACCATTTTACCTTAACCATATTTATTGTTGCTAACTTGACCGTGGAGTGCTAAATGTTGAAAAACAACAAAAAAGGGGTACCCAGGGCGTTAAAATGAGACACTAAGGGGTCTTGACCAAGTGTCCACATGTGATAATTTGGGAGTGAGAATGTGTTTTAACATGAACCAGTATCATGGCAACATGTAAAAGCTGTGTGTACATTACGTGATAAATGCAAACAAGCGGCAGACTTGGTTGCAAGAATGTTCTTATTGGTTGCCAAGGAATGAGAAGGACAGCAGTCACAGAGGTAGCATTACACCACACTATCCCTTTATTGTGAACTGAATTTCATGAAAACTAAACGACGGGTCGCTGCCTTAATAAACAGCACAGGTCTTGTCAGTAACATGGACTTTGTGTATGTGGCTTCAAAACCAGAAGAACAAGGAACAAAGTCTGAACAAAGAATATTACATGGCAGACAACCACAGGGTATTTTGACCATGCCTCCAAATACTAATACCTTCCTGCATCAGCCTGCATGGCGGCGGTGTGCATCATCATGGGTTAACGTGATGCACCAGGATACACCTCTGTCCTACTTCCTAGCATTGACATTTTATCGTCAGTGCAATGTGTGTCAACCTGTCTGTATACGCCACCACCCTATCTCCCAGCATCAACACGCTGCAGCTCTCCACAAACTTCATCATGTTCATTTCACCCACTGCAGTTAATGTCATGATGCCACCAACACGTGTTGCACTTGGTGGTTGACATTTTGGTTGTCATCGGTAACTTGGCAGGGAAGAGGAGGAACTGGTAGCAGCCGTTCATAAGGAGGTAGAAGCTGTCTGTCTGGCCGCCTGTCTGTCTGCCAGTAACATGCTGAACTGTGTTTGAGTCCCTGAGGCTGAACAGCTGTCAACACTACAACACAGAGTTCACTTCATTGTGTTTGTCTCTGGAGAATCTGGAGGAGCGAGAACAGAGAGCTTCAGTAGTTACATAACAGGGAGAGAGAGAGGGGGCGAGAGAGGCAGACTGACAGCAGGAGAGAGAGACCGCGTTACAGTTCACTCTGAATTAATTAAACCTCTTCCTCATTTCCCCTGACAGCTCTCTCTCTCCCGCTCTGTGTGGATGTCTCTCGACCACACAGCAAGATGACAGAGGCTCGTTCTGCTGTTTAGAAAGGTCAGGAACATAACTGCTGAGATGAAAGCCTCTCCACAGTATCACAGTGATACAAGTGAGTGTGCACTAATGATACAGCTTCAGTCTGTGAGTCCAGCTGCTTTCTGAGTCCATAACGCACCTGGACCAGGATTAATGTGGGGAAACACAGCTTCATGTTAACCAGGAATGAACAGGAAACATTCACTGTATGTTATTTCTAAGATAACAGTCTAGCAGCTAACTGAAGATAAAAATCTAGGAGCTTACCAACGGCCGTAGTGAAATCAAAACTATTAGTATTCCAAGTTGCCCCTTGATTTTAACCCACCTTGGAGAATTATAGGTGAATCTTCACAGATGTCCGTACTGTAGCTAAATGAAGCCAAGGATAAGATTCTAGTTGCGAAGTTAACAGTCTTGAAGCTAAACAACATAATCAGTCAAAGTTTGAATTTGCAGCTAGCTAAAGTCAAACATAACTGTAGTTGCTTCTTTGAGCTGAAGCTAGCAGTTTAGAGGCTAATTAAAGTCAAAGCAATATAAACCTTTGTAACTTCAGTTTAAGCTAACAGTAATGTAGCTAACTAAAGTCAAAGATAACAAGTTTATAACTTCAGCTGACGCTAAAAGGTCTGTAGCCAATAAAAGTCTAACTTAAGGATAAGGTTAAAACTTGTCTTGCTACATTAAAACCAAACCTTAAAAATACATAAGTACACATGTGCAAACACTAGCCTTATATTGAAGCTAAAAGTCCTGTAGCTAACTAAAGTTAAAGATAAAAGTCCAACTTAACGTTAAGGTTAAACGCTAGCCAGAGATCGAAGCTAACAGTCCTGTAGCTAACGAAAGTCCAAGATAAAAGTTCAACTTAAGGATATGGTTATAACTCGTCTTACTACATTAAAACAAACAAAAAAAAACATTAAATAAGAACACACGTGCGAATGCGATAAAAGCTAATAGTCCTGTAACTAACTCAAGGTAGCCATGTTCATCAAAATACAGACAGGCAGGTTACGTTAACATTCTCCTCATTGAAACATGATTGGCTAATTGACAGGCCCCTCCCCCTTTTCTCCAGAGCCAATCATAAGCCAACATGAGCTATGAAGGCTGTGATGCAGCAGCAGCGGTTCCTACCATCATCCTCTGCCTGTGTCTCTTTGCTCTCCTCACGTTGTTGATGAATCTTCTTCCCATCTTCTTAGCGTACCACACCGACACAAACATCACTTCCTGTTTCCTTTCTCTCTCTCCTCAGGCTGTTACATAAAGACTGATGGATGAATAATTAACAAGCAAACAGAGAAAGAGAAAGGAACAGAGGGAGAACGAGAGGGTGCGCTCAGCAGAAACTCGTTAAGCTTGTTAGCTCCCGTTTCCCGGACGCGTTAACGAAGCAGAGAGAATCGGACATGACTGACAGCTCAACACATCAGTCTGTCATCCCTCGTTCACCCGGAGAGAGAGAGAGAAAGAGAAAGAGAGAAAGGTGATAAACGACAACAATCCTGTTAGATGAAGAGAGAGATGAAGACCGAACGAATCCTCCGAAAAGAGAGAGGCTGTTTGTTACTCGCCCTCTCTGTCATCCCTCGTTCCTCCTCCGCTCGCCCGCTCGCTCTCTCTCGCTCTCCATTTGCTCGACCCTCCTGACGCTCCACTGCACATCACCCTCTCTCTCTCAATGTGTCTCTATGTCTCTCTACCTCTCTCGCTCACTCTCTGAAGGAATCCCCTCCCCTATGTGATGTCACTCGGCCGCTTGGAGAAGGGGGGGGGGGGTGAGAGAGAGAGACAGAGAGACAATGGAAAACAGAGAGAGTAATTGAATTCTTCCAAAAAGAATGATTTCAGCAAACACACACACACACATTCAGGCTAATGTTGTTGCCATGGTAACACCCCCCCACCCCCCACCCCTGTCCCCCCTCCCTCCATTCTTGTTGTTGCCATGGTGACGGTCGAGCAAAAAAGGCAGAGGGATGCATCACATTCAGAGTGGGCAGAAGCAGCCCACGCCTGAGTGTGTGTGAGTGTCTGTGTGTGTGTGTCCTCCTCAAAGACCTTGCAAACCTCCCCAGGACCCATAAAAACTCCTCAATGACCCCCCCCCCCCCCCCCCCCCCCCCC
>NC_060161.1:36003000-36008351 GCF_021292245.1 Micropterus dolomieu
ATCCACCCCCCCAAGCCCCCCCCCCCCCCCCCAAGAGGCCAGTTTATACATGCGTATATGTTCCGTCATGAGCATAGTGTCTGTGTCGCTCTGCAGTTATGTCACCAAAACGCTAGATGGCGTTGGGGTTTCTATGTTCCACTGTGTTGAGTTTCTTCTTCTTCATCCTCAATAACCCATAGAACCTCCTCCGTGACCCTATAGCCTCCTTAATGACTCCCAGAACCGCCTCAATTACGCCAAAGGCTTGTCAATCACCCCCAGAATCTTGTCAATTATCCTAAAGCCTCCTAAATCACCCCCAGAACCTACTGAGTGACCCTAAAGCCTCCTCAATGACCCAATAGAACCTCTTCAGTGACCCTAAAGCCTCCTCAATGACCCAATAGAGGAGGAAAAAAGCCTTGTCAATCACTCCCGGAATCTTGTCAATTACCCTAAAGCCTCCACAATGACCCCCAGAACTTTCTCAATTATCCCAAAGCCTCGTCAATGACCCCCGAAATCTTGTCAATTACCCTAAAGCCTCCACAATGACCCCAGAACTTTCTCAATTATCCCAAAGCCTCGTCAATCATCCCCAGAACCTCCTCAGTGACCCTAAAGCCTCCTTATTGACCCATAGAACCTCCTCCATGACCCTATAGCCTCCACAATGACCCCCAGAACTTTCTCAATTATCCCAAAGCCTCGTCAATGACCCCCGGAATCTTGTCAATTACCCTAAAGCCTCCTAAATCATCCCCAGAACCTCCTCAGTGACCCTAAAGCCTCCTTATTGACCCATAGAACCTCCTCCATGACCCTATAGCCTCCTTCATGACCCCCAGAACCTCATCATTGACCCTTAAGCCTCCTCAATGACCCAACGGAACATCTGCAGTGAGCCTGGAGCCTCCTCAATGCCCCACAGAATCTTGTCAATGACCCTGCAACCACATAAATGACCACCAGGACCTCCTTTTTGACACTAAAGCCTCCTCAATGAGCAATAGAACCTCCTCTGTGACCCTATAGCCTCAGTAATGACCCCCAGAACATCAGTGATTCTGCAGCCTCCTCAATAACCCCCAGAACCTTCTCAATTTCCCTGAAGCCTCCTAAATGACCCCCAGAACCTTCTCAATTTCCCTGAAGCCTCCTAAATGACCCATTGAACCTCCTCAATGACCTTATTGCCTCCTTACTGACACATAGAACCTCACTAGAAATTAGATATAGAATAGAATAGAAATTCACTTGACTTGACTATTCAAGGACCCATAGTACCATATCAAACACTCCCAGAGTTTCCTCAAAGACTTCTCTATACAGAACCACTGTAGCCTGATCAAGGACACATAGAACCTTGTCAAGGACATCTGGAACCTAGAAACATAGGAGCCTTGTCAAGGACCAACAAAACAGGCGTTTTTCAGATACCTTCTGGCTATTCCGTATTCATATATATTTCTACATTTATCTATGTCAACTGTATGTTTGTCTATGTGTAGCACCTTATAACCACAGCAAATTCCTTGCATGCATGAAGTTCATCACTGTTGTTTGAGCTCTTGTTACTGAAATCTGTCTATGAATCTCAGCTCAGTTTGCAGTAAACAGCCTCCTCTGGTGGAGACAACAGACCACAAACTGATTCTACTGATAGAAACAGAAGAACTGGGAGAAAACACTGCAGTTCATGAGGACCAATCCATCATAAAAATGATCATGGCAATTCTTAGGGGAGCATTGTATTGACCAGGTATTATGTTTAATTATCTTTCTGTGTGACTGTACTGCACTCACACATGCACATGCTGTGTGTTGCTTCCTCCTGTTGGCGGAATGAAAATCTGCATCTAATCTGAAAATACACAAACACACACACTGGTGTGACAGCTACTCTTAAGCACCACAAAAATCTCCCCAAGAGACTCTCAAACCTCAGGGAACCCTTGCTCCTCCTCATGGACCTCATCGTTTAACTGATAGCTGAATTCTGGGAGTCTGAAAGTGTTGTGCAGAACCCCCACAGTGTGTGCGTGTGTGTGTGTGCGTACGGTTAAAGCGGCAGGGTGTGTGTATCCGTCCAGGTGTGCGTGGCTCAGCTCAGTGCTGCGTCCGTGGGTCATGTGACCGGGGCTGGGATCAACAGGCGGAGTCTCATCGTCTTGGTAACGATACTTCTGCAGAGACACAGATCACATCAGGTGTTAGCTTTAGCTGTTAGTATTAGTCCATTAGCATCTCTTAGCAGACAACAGTATGTTTAGTATTCCCATTAAACTGAACATTAATCTAAACCTTCAAAAACAATCCAGGTATTTAGACTTTAAAACCATGGACATTAATTTGCTGCCATCATAAGGATGTCCACAACCTGCGGAAAGATCTCTAAAACCTCAAGGATGTTTACAACCCTCTCAAGGACCACTACAATCTCCTCAACCACCACTACAAGCCTCTCAAGGACCATTATACAACATACTCAAATAGGTTGTACAACCTCCAAATGCACTTCTACAACCTCATCAAGCACTCCCTGACTTCCTCAAGCACCCCTACAACTTACCCAAGTAGGTTGTACAACCTCCAATTGCAATCCTACAACCTCCTCAAGCAGGTTGTACAACCTCCACACGCACCCCTACAACCTCCTCAAGCAGGTTGTACAACCTCCACAAGCACCCCTACAACCTCCTCAAGCAGGTTGTACAACCTCCTCAAGCACCCCTACAACCTCCTCAAGCAGGCTGTACAACCTCCTCAAGCAGGTTGTACAACCTCCTCAAGCAGGTTGTACAACCTCCTCAAGCTCCTCGAGCACCCCTACAATCCCACAAAGGACCACTACAACCTCCTCAAGCACCCAACAACCCCCTTAAGCACTACTACAACCCCAGGAACTGCATGGGTGTTTAATTTGAAATAATTTCTAGTGCTTCAAATTGGCTTTCATTGAACACTTCAGAGTTAAAAAGCCATGAAAACACCTTAAAAACTCATAAACTAGTGCAGCTAATCTATTATTTCCCCTTAATTTATCCATTAATTAACCCCTTAATGTCCCATTAAAGTATGTAAACATTAGAACAGAGAAACCGGAAAGAAACAAACCTAGATCAGAGATCTGTCCACAAACTTTTGGCCAGCTGGTGTATAGACACGATAAATTCTGTCACAACGAGGTTAGACTGATCTGATTGGTTATTAAAACATGACATCATCCACACTCACACCAAGGTGACCTAAAGACTCATTTCAATTCCAAATCTCCCCCAGATAGTTTAATGGAGGAAAGGAAGAAGAAGAAGACGAAAAAGAAGAAGAAGAAGAAGAAGAAGAGACAGAGATGAGGATGCGGTTGCCAAAGTAACGAGAAGGCCCTGAGAGCCTCTGTTGCCCGGCAACTGACATCACCCAACAGAGGAGGAGCTAGCCTTGATTCATAAAGAAGGAGACAGACAGAGAGACAGAGCGACAGACAGAGAGAAAGGCAGACTGACAGACAGAGAGAAAGGCAGACTGACAGACAGAGAGAAAGGCAGACTGACAGACAGACAGACAGACAGACAGACAAATAGACACAGACTGAGAGACAAACACAGACAGACAGACTGACTGACTGACGAAGAGACAGACAGACAGACAGCAACCTTTATGAGATCATCAACACTAGTAAAAGACTTGAAAACGAATGATGCTGTGACCTCATGGAGCTGAGCCTCTCAGGGCCCTGGCATTGGCTCACTTTCAGACAGTGAAGAGTTAAGAGGCTCATTTAGCGTATAAATACGCCGCTGTGTAAAGTGTGTTGACGTGTTGCTGGAAATCTGCCTGGCTGATACTCACAGTCTGTGTTTACACGTGCCTTTCTGACTGACTGAGCTCAACTGGCCAATGATTATCTACAACTGAAATGAAAAGAGACGTGAAAATCTAAATAAAACTGGTTTAAAACTACTTTGATCCAGTTAAAACTACCACAAATGGGTCTGTCTAGGTGTGAAGCTACATAAAGCTGGTCAAAGCCTAAAACTTGGCCTTCAGTGGTCTAAAGGCAAATGAACCTGATATAAAACTGGAAAAAAGGCAATTTAAGAAGATCTAAACTAGTCAAAAACAATGAAAATTGGTCTTAGTCTGAACTAGTCTGAATGATGATGTAAAACAAAATGTTTAAATAATATTGCAGTCAAAAACTAATTATACCAGAATTTACTGCACTAAACTAGTCTACCACAGAGTAACATCTACTCTAAGATTGTCTGAATGGGTCATCACTGGTCAAAAATTCGTCTAAACTGGTCTGTGCTGGTTCTGGTTAAGGTCTTTGCATTGGTCTTTCGGAACAGATTGTCCACTCAGGAGTGAGTGAAATCGTGGTCTGAACACACAACAAGACTTCTGAGAGTGTGTGTGTCCATTAACGGTACTGATGTAGCTAAAGATAGTAGAAGCTATTTCTGACACCAAACCCATCTCACTCTCTCTGTGGAAAATATACAGAAGAGGATTACAGCAGGAAACACTTTAAAACCAACCCAGGACAGGGACAAAAGTAAATACAGGACCAAACTAGAGCTAAAACACAATTAAATACAGGACCAAACCAGAGCTAAAACACAGTTAAATACAGGATCAAACTAGAGCTAAAACACAGTTAAATACAGGACCAAACCAGATCTAAAACACCAGTAAATACAGGACCAAACCAGATCTAAAACACAGTTAAATACAGGACCAAACCAGATCTAAAACACAGTTAAATACAGGACCAAACCAGATCTAAAACACAGTTAAATACAGGACCAAACCAGATCTAAAACACAGTTAAATACAGGACCAAACCAGATCTAAAACACCAGTAAATACAGGACCAAACCAGATCTAAAACACAGTTAAATACAGGACCAAACCAGATCTAAAACACCAGTAAATACAGGACCAAACCAGATCTAAAACACTAGCAAATACAGGACCAAATCAGATATAAAACACAGTTAAATACAGGACCAAACCAGATCTAAAACACAGTTAAATACAGGACCAAACCAGATCTAAAACACAGTTAAATACAGGACCAAACCAGATCTAAAACACCAGTAAATACAGGACCAAATCAGATCTAAAACACAGTTAAATACAGGACCAAACCAGATCTAAAACACAGTTAAATACAGGACCAAACCAGATCTAAAACACAGTAAATACAGGACCAAACCAGATCTAAAACACCAGTAAATACAGGACCAAACCAGATCTAAAACACAGTTAAATACAGGACCAAACCAGATCTAAAACACAGTTAAATACAGGACCAAACCAGATCTAAAACACAGTTAAATACAGGACCAAACCAGATCTAA
>NC_060161.1:36008451-36010865 GCF_021292245.1 Micropterus dolomieu
GATCTAAAACACAGTTAAATACAGGACCAAACCAGATCTAAAACACAGTTAAATACAGGACCAAACCAGATCTAAAACACTAGCAAATACAGGACCAAATCAGATCTAAAACACAGTTAAATACAGGACCAAACCAGATCTAAAACACTAGCAAATACAGGACCAAATCAGATCTAAAACACCAGTTAAATACAGGACCAAACCAGATCTAAAACACAGTTAAATACAGGACCAAACCAGATCTAAAACACCAGTAAATACAGGACCAAACTAGATCTAAAACACAGTTAAATACAGGACCAAACCAGATCTAAAACACAGTTAAATACAGGACCAAACCAGAGCTAAAACACAGTTAAATACAGGACCAAACCAGATCTAAAACACCAGTAAATACAGGACCAAACCAGATCTAAAACACAGTTAAATACAGGACCAAACCAGAGCTAAAGCACCAGGAACAAACCAGACACCACACCAGTAGAGACTGGACTAAGACAAGACAGAGTCCCATCTATTTAACCTCTTTGAGATTGTTGTCAAGGTGATGGATCGCTAGTCAGCTAGTGTTAACCTGTTGATAAGGCAAATGACTAATAGACGCCTCAGAAATCACACAAAACAAATTTGGTTGGTTACAGTTACAGGTTAATAAGTTAGTACAGTGTTTAGGTCTCGCTTACTTTTCACCAATCTAAGTCAGAAACGTATAACCAAAAAACAACATACATTCGACTTGTGTGTCCGCCATCTTGTGAATTTTTTGTGAGCTGTCGCAACCACCCAGGTTCAAGGGGAATAGGCAGTGTGACGGATAGCCACCCGGATTTGAATCTATGGGGGTCTATGGGGTACCAAACACACAACTTGTCCGCAACGGCAAAAAGCCAGGCTCGTTGGTATGGCAGTCACAGCGCATACTCATCCGTAGTGACGGTGGTCCGTCAAAGGCAGCAAGAAACTGACGCAGTTTGAAGGCATCTTGCGCGACAGGACACAGCCGTGGGGTCTCAGCCCTCCTCACCGGTTAAGAGTATGCCTTTGGTGTGAGAGACCCGGGTTCAATCTCCCACTGTGACCCATCCTACAATGTGTCCCTGAGCGAGACACTTAACCCCTCGTTGCTTCAGAGGCGTGCGACCTCTGACATGTATAGCAATTGTAAGTCGCTTTGGAAATGAGTAAATGTAGTATCTGTCCTAGCGTGTTCTTAGGTTTAAAAAACACAGGTATGTTTGTTGATACTCGCATGGAATCACATTGTTGTTGAGTTTAATCTTCTTTTTCTCGGCACCAGCAGTGTTGGATATTCTAGCTGTTTTTACAAAGGTCCGGTTTGGGTATCCACAAGCAGTTAGGGCCTCCTTCAGGAGTTTATGCTGCTTCTCTTGAGCTTGGGCACTTGTAGGTTTATTCTGAGCTCAGTGGTGCAGAGGTTTGATGACCCCTAGCTTTAACTCTTTGGACAAGATGTTTCGGTGACTTGATTATGTGTTTTGCACGACTTCTTCATTACCTCCATTTTACTTTAACGAACAACGACAAGAGAAGCTAGTTTACATCGGACACCGAATGAAATAGATCAGAGTGACAGTGCATTTTACTAACCCCCCCAGTACAAGACACGACCTGTTGCACTTATTCTGTACACTTCAAACAGATCATACAGGTCGGTATGTATTTCTTCGTTCACACGTGAGATAAAAGGAGCCTGTATCTAGTGTAAAGAACCTGTTTGTTTCCGTGCCTCTCTACCTGTGACATGCTGCTCCCACATGTGCTGAACTGAACACCCCGGCTACGACCATGCTAACGGCTACCCACCAGACTAGCTTGAGCTAACATACATGCTAATGCGGCCACGCTAACCACTCACACACTCACACACACATGTGAACGGAGATAGAGAGAGAGCGAGACGCAGGGTAGTGAATGAAAACATGACGGAAACAGCAAACACACACGCATGAAACCCGGCTTTGATGGCTTATGAGGACACACACGCACGCACGCTTTGTGAGGATACAACATGTGTGTGTGTGTCCTCACAATAAAGCGCGTGTGTGTGTTTTAGCGGATGCATGCGGGCGGTCTGCTCTTACCTTGGTGGTGACAATGCAGAGGCAGTCCATATCCACACACACACACACACACTCACACTCACACACACTCACACACACACATTTTCACACACACTCACACACTCATGCTCGAGATCTCGCTTGTCGCCCTCCCTCCCCCCTCTCTCTCTCTCTCTCTCTCTCTCTCTCTCTCCTCGTTTGTCTGTCTATCCTCGCTCACTCGATCGCCTCTTCTATCCCTCTGTCTGCCAGCACAGAGAGAGAGAGAAGGGGGGGGGGGGGCGAGCGAGACAGATGAGAGACTGGTGTGTTTTATTTGGGGGGGGGGGGGGG
>NC_060161.1:36010885-36017565 GCF_021292245.1 Micropterus dolomieu
TCGCTGGTTGATGACAACAAGACAGAGAGAGGATGAGGAGGAGGAGGAGGAGGAGGTGGGGGTGGTGGGGGTAGAGCTCCTGTTGCCATGGTGTTATGCAGCTGTTGCCCCGGTAATGCTGCTGCAGCTGTTGCTAGGTAACAGTGATGGGTGTTGCCATGTGGATTAAAGAATGAGAGAGAGCGAGGGAGGAAGTGTGTGTGTTCATACCTGTCCAGGTGTGTGCGGTCGGCTCGTCGTCTGGTTCTCACAAACCGTCAGCTCGTAGAACTCCTGTATGTCTGCGCACACACACACACACACACACACACACACACACACACACGTTTTGACCAATCGCATCACTCCTCCTCCAGTGGTAGAAAGTAACTAAAGTTACTCTAGTACTCAATTTTGAGGTACCTGTACTTTGCTTGAATATTTCATATACTACATTTTCATGCCACTTTTTCCTTCACCACGTTTCTCTGACAGCTTTTGTTACACGTTAGGATTTGTGAAGAAAACATAAGATGGGCTTATAATATATAAAACATGATAGTTTTTTAGAAATTAAACTTCCATCAGTTTATATGTGTAGATTCAGCTGAAACAACCTGTTCTCGTTCCCAGTTCGTCACATATTGAAATTTGATCAAGATTCCTTGGCGTCTCTCTTTTTAACACCCTGGGTACCCTTTAGTGTTGTATTTGGATCTCTAGGGCTCCACGGTGAAGTTTCGGTTAGATTTTCAAAATAAAACTAGTGGTTATCTTTGTGAAACATCACAGATTGGTTAGATTTAGGAAAGACCACGGTTTGGGTTAAAACAACTAAGTTACGTTAAGTGATGATACTTAAATAAGACAATGTTGACTTTTTGTTTCACATGGGGAAATGAACACCGTTCTCCTGTGTGAAAGTCTGGTTTCTTGCCCACCCAACCACCTCCTTACTCTGATTTTTCTCTGAGTTATTATACACTAGCTTTTAGAGTTCATAAATGACACTGAAAACTACAGGTCTGCTGAAACTCTCAGTTCTTTAAATCAAGACTGAAGACTTCTTTTTACCACTGCCTTTAACTAGTAGATTGATAACTTACACTGTAACTCTTACTGTCCTGTTTTCTTTTTCTTTGAGTTTAGATTTTCAGTAAACACTATTTAAAAAGCTCAGAGAGCTCTTTTGATTGTACTATTTCACACAGCTGATCCTCAATTAACAGGAGTTAAGTGTTAAAAGTGCTTACAAACAGACGCCAACAGGTCTTGACCATGACTCCCTTTGTGACGACTTGGGAGTGAGAACAGGTTGACTGAAACGATTAATCACTTAATCAATTAATCGATTAGTTGATTGACAGAAAACTATTTGCAGTCTAAAACTAAACAGTTGAGAATGAGCTCCAGCTCCACAGTAACAACAGCAACATCCTGCTTTACATTAACGAGGAGGAAGAAGACTCTGAGGAGAGGAGAGACAATAGTACAACAGGCACATTTTACTGCTTTAATACTTTAAGTACTGATTATACTCTCATACTTTTACTGAATAACAGTTTCACTGTGTGGTCAAGGAAAGCGCAAGTACCACCAAGCCTGGTACTTTTAATTTAAATGTTCTAACTTCATTTTTGCTTTAAAAACTGATTTGAACTGATGAAGACTGGACATTTCTTGTGTTTGAGGCTTCCTGTTGTGAAACCAGAATACTTTGGTGTTTCTCCTGATCAGTATGTGGAGATATGAAGACGCCTGTTGGTGTTTCTGTTGTTGGAGAACACTTTGTACGCTGATTTATGGTCAGCAATCAATAACAGAGAAGAAGAAACACCAGAGTAGTAAACAACACAATCACATAAAGGTCTCTGCAGTCTTTCACGTCTTTAAATTTAATTAATTAATTATTATAATATGTTTTTAAACTTTGTCTGTGTGCAACACATGTTCAGTTCCTCGCCACAGTTGTTCCACACATTCACCTGTTTAACATAAAGCAATTCATTAATCCACTTTCTCTCATTTTAATAACTGAAAGTAACTGATGTTTAACTCGTTACATGATTTCAGTTTTTCATTTAATAACAGTGAGTTTGATGCTTATAGTTGGCGCGTTTCTTCTGGCTTGTTTGATGTAGGGACAGTGGATCATTATTGTTTTATGATCTATTTCTCCAGACTTCCACACACTAAGTAATATATGGACGTATAAGGTGTTGGTATCTTAATAAAAACTTAACTTTATACAGTCAAGAAACTGACTTTGTAAATATTCGATTTGATGTAATTTATGTGTGATTTCCAACATTATGTAATATACCTTATTACCCCAGAAAAGTAACCTAAATTATGTTAGCGATCTTACGTGTTAACTAACATACGTAATTATTATAACGCAAACCATGGGGAACCCCACATGCAACCTTCAATAATAACTTTTTTAATTAAAATGATTTATTTTAACATATTGACACCTATTCCCCTGCAGTATATATTTCTCATGTCGTCAGTAGAGATCACTAGTATAAAAATGCCAAAAAGTCCAATTAGTGCCAGATAATCTTAATTTTAACGCACTACAGGAAGATATGTTCATGCAAAGCCCATTTCATAGATTGGAACAGTGTAGAATTGTCCTCGGCTGCACATTTATGTATCGCCTGTGTATATATACATGTACAGTACATATATGTTTAATATTTAACTTAAATCTGTTGATTAACTTTATTTTAATTGAACCTTGGTAGATTTAATAAACCTTAACTCCCCAGAGTCAGATTCTGTGCTGTTTGTTTGTCATGAACACGTCTGCTCTCACCTTCAACTGTAAACCTGTGACCCTGTTAATGTGATCAGCCAATCAGAGCACAGAGAGCCAGCAAACAGATCACAGTTAGAGTTAATAAGACACACGCACTCAGGACTAATCCCTACATGTGGGTGAACATCTCGTCCAATCACTGAACTGTGATGTCACACTCATGACACCATTAAGACCAGATTAACACGACGAGTCTGAGACCAGGACCCTGAGCTGCAGCAGTCTGAACATTCAGTCTCGTAACCACTAACTCGCTAACCACCGATTCACTCAATAAGCTCGCACCTTTAACACATAAGAAACCTCTCAGCTGGCAAACACTTGTGTAACTTTATGGCTAGTAAACCTCTGCAGCGCTGTCCAATCAGGAGCAACCAGCTATGTTAACAGGAAGTCACTGTAGCATCACAAGCTAGCATAGCTTCCAAACATAACAGTTTCCAAGGCTAAAAGATTTGTAAATGTAGGTGTTACTTTGATTTCTGTCTATGTAGACGGAGAAACCCGTGTCTCAGAGTTTATAATGAGAGTTAAATGTCTGATTATGCTAAGGTAACTGACGCTATTTACCCATTAAGTCAAAAGTTGTATCTTCCAGACAGAGGTCATTATTGACCAGCATTTATCAGGTTTCAGGCAAGGGATGTCATCTGTGCTCCGTATTACCTCTTTCACTGTTGGTTGGTTCAGTTAGCTAAATGCTAAATGTCTGATTTTGCATGTGGTGGTAAGTTGTTGTAAGTGAGCCAACAATTAGCCCAACAAAAATGTGTTGCTGTGAGTCTGTATGCTAATATTAACTACTGTTAGGCAGCTAATGTTAGCTTCACATGACTTCTCTCACAACACTGACACCTAATGGCTGTGAAGTGTTATGACAGTCAAGATAACGTGTGCGTGTTTAACGTGTGCGTGTTACCCAGCAGGGCCTGGAACAGGTCACTCTGGAAGATGTTCAGCAGTTTCTCTGCACGACCTTTGACCCCATCAGTGGCTCCGGCCTGACAGGCCTCCATCACCTGCAGGGCCCGCTCAGTATCTGAGGAGACATGACCAACACAGGCTTTACTGGACCCTACTGGCCTCAACCGAACTCTACTGAACTTTACTGGACTGTACTGGACCCTACTGGCCTCAACCGAACTCTACTGAACTTTACTGGACCCTACTGGACTGTACTGGACCCTACTGGATGGTACTGGACCCTACTGGACTGTACTGGACCCTACTGGATGGAACTGAACTCTACTGGATGGTACTGGACCCTACTGGACTGTACTGGACCCTACTGGACGGTACTGGACCCTACTGGACCCTGCAGTCCTACAGTCAGACCCAGTAACATTGCTGTTAAATGGCCAGTGTCTCAGTCAGTCATGATACCAACGAAGAAGAGGAGTGCTGTCAGTTAAAACTAAGGCTGTTGTCATGGTGAACCCTCTGATGTCATCGCGAGCTGCTGCGTTCTGCCGTCTGACGCTCGTTTTCTTTGATGCAGAAACTTAAATGGAGGGTTTCTCCTTTAAAGAGGTCACATTTCTGCTGCTCTCCTCCTGTATTTCTGCTGCTCGTCTTTATTCTTCCTTCAAACCTGTCAACACCACGATCTGTGTCGTACCCACATATCTATTTTAGGGACTTTGCAGAGCAACGCATCCTGTTCTTCTCCTTCTTCTTCTTCTTGTGTGTTTTCCTGGCGGGTGGCGTTGACTTCCCTTCACTGTTACAGCTCATGTGGCAGGTACGTGAGTGTGCAGCTTGTATAACAGTGTAAATTTACTGTCCCCTCACAATAACACAGTCATTAATGTCTAAACCGCTGGCAACAAAAGGGAGGACACTCTTAAGTGAAAACGTCCACATTGGGCCCGATTGCCCATTTTCCCTCAGACCATACGCCGCACATCAAACTGGTCTGCATGGAAGGAAGTCTCTTCTAAAGATGATGCACAAGAAAGCTGCAAACAGTTTGTTGAAGACCAGCAAGGACATGGATCACTGGAACCAGGTCCTGCGGTCTGATGAGACCAGGATAAACTTATTTGGTTCAGATGGTGTCAAGCGTGTGTGGCGGCAACCAGGTGAGCAGTGTCCTGCCTACACTGGTGGATCACAGGATGAATGTAACGAATAGAAAAGTTAAAGTCGTCTGGATGATTTTTCCTCTGGATCCCTCATCCAGTGGGTGCAAATGTAAGACATGAGGAGAGGCCGCTGCTCTGAGTATTAATGAGGTTTTAGCCTTCAGCTTTCTCAGTTTCCTGATTTATTGTCTTTGTGCAGATCATTTTATTCCAGAGCTCTTCTAAAGGTGGAACATCGTGCTGCTGCGGACGTCATGTGAAATACAAGTTCGCCTGAAGTCGAGTTAAAACAACACGTTTCACCTCGTACGGCTGATTTTACTTCACATCAGAGTGACCGTTATTATTAAAAACACTAGTAATGAGTAGTAACAGAAGTATTATGAGTAGTAGCAGTACTATAAATAGTATTACGGCTAGTAGCAGTAGTATTATGAGCAGTAGTATTATGAGTAGTAGTATTATGAGTAGTAGTATTATGAGCAGTAGTATTATGAGTAGTAGTATTATGAGTAGTAGTATTATGAGTAGTAGTAATAGTATTATGAGCAGTAGTATTATGAGTAGTAGTATTATGAGTAGTAGTATTATGAGTAGTAGTATTATGAGTAGTAGTAATAGTATTATGAGTAGTAGTATTATGAGTAGTAGTAATAGTATTATGAGTAGTAGTATTATGAGCAGTAGTATTATGAGTAGTAGTATTATGAGTAGTAGTATTATGAGTAGTAGTAATAGTATTATGAGTAGTAGTATTATGAGTAGTAGTAATAGTATTATGAGCAGTAGTATTATGAGCAGTAGTGTTATGAGTAGTAGTATTATGAGCAGTAGTAGTAGTATTATGAGTAGTAGTATTGAGCAGTAGTATTATGAGTAGTAGTATTATGAGCAGTAGTATTATGAGTAGTAGTAATAGTATTATGAGTAGTAGTATTATGAGCAGTAGTATTATGAGTAGTAGTATTATGAGCAGTAGTATTATGAGCAGTAGTATTATGAGCAGTAGTATTATGAGCGGTAGTATTATGAGTAGTAGTATTATGAGCAGTAGTATTATGAGCAGTAGTGTTATGAGCAGTAGTATTGTGAGTAGTAGTAGTAGTATTATGAGTAGTAGTATTATGAGCAGTAGTATTATGAGTAGTAGTATTATGAGCAGTAGTAATAGTATTATGAGTAGTAGTATTATGAGCAGTAGTGTTATGAGCAGTAGTATTGTGAGTAGTAGTAGTAGTATTATGAGTAGTAGTATTATGAGCAGTAGTATTATGAGTAGTAGTATTATGAGTAGTAGTAATAGTATTATGAGTAGTAGTATTATGAGCAGTAGTGTTATGAGCAGTAGTATTGTGAGTAGTAGTAGTAGTATTATGAGTAGTAGTATTATGAGCAGTAGTATTATGAGTAGTAGTATTATGAGCAGTAGTATTATGAGCAGTAGTGTTATGAGTAGTAGTATTATGAGTAGTAGTATTATGAGCAGTAGTATTATGAGTAGTAGTATTATGAGCAGTAGTATTATGAGCAGTAGTGTTATGAGTAGTAGTATTATGAGTAGTAGTATTATGAGCAGTAGTATTATGAGTAGTAGTATTATGAGCAGTAGTATTATGAGCAGTAGTATTATGAGTAGTAGTATTATGAGCAGTAGTATTATGAGTAGTAGTATTATGAGCAGTAGTATTATGAGCAGTAGTATTATGAGTAGTAGTATTATGAGCAGTAGTATTATGAGCAGTAGTATTATGAGCAGTAGTATTGTGAGTAGTAGTAGTAGTATTATGAGTAGT
>NC_060161.1:36017665-36049062 GCF_021292245.1 Micropterus dolomieu
GTAGTATTATGAGTAGTAGTATTATGAGTAGTAGTAATAGTATTATGAGCAGTAGTATTATGAGTAGTAGTATTATGAGCAGTAGTATTATGAGTAGTAGTATTATGAGTAGTAGTAATAGTATTATGAGTAGTAGTATTATGAGCAGTAGTATTATGAGCAGTAGTATTATGAGCAGTAGTATTATGAGCAGTAGTAATAGTATTATGAGTAGTAGTATTATGAGCAGTAGTAATAGTATTATGAGTAGTAGTATTATGAGCAGTAGTAATAGTATTATGAGTAGTAGTATTATGAGCAGTAGTAATAGTATTATGAGTAGTAGTATTATGAGCAGTAGTAATAGTATTATGAGCAGTAGTATTATGAGCAGTAGTATTATGAGTAGTAGTATTATGAGCAGTAGTAATAGTATTATGAGCAGTAGTATTATGAGTAGTAGTAATAGTATTATGAGCAGTAGTATTATGAGCAGTAGTAGTATTATGAGTAGTAGTATTATGAGCAGTAGTAATAGTATTATGAGCAGTAGTATTATGAGCAGTAGTATTATGAGTAGTAGTATTATGAGCAGTAGTAATAGTATTATGAGCAGTAGTATTATGAGTAGTAGTATTATGAGTAGTAGTGTTATGAGCAGTAGTATTATGAGCAGTAGTATTATGAGTAGAAACAACACTTTTATCACTTTTAGTGTTGAGTGTTACAAAAGCAACACAGTCACAGTATAATGTACTGCTCTTTGCAGTATAATGTACTGCTCTTTGCAGTATAATATACTACTCTTTGCAGTACATTATACTGCTCTTTGCAGTATAATATACTACTCTTTGCAGTACATTATACTGCTCTTTGCAGTATAATGTACTGCTCTTTGCATTATAATGTACTGCTCTTTGCAGTATAATGTACTGCTCTTTGCAGTACATTATACTGCTCTTTGCAGTATTATGTACTGCTCTTTGCAGTATAATGTACTGCTCTTTGCAGTATAATGTACTGCTCTTTGCAGTATAATGTACTGCTCTTTGCAGTACATTATACTGCTCTTTACAGTACATTATACTGCTCTTTGCAGTACATTATACTGCTCTTTACAGTATAATGTACTGCTCTTTGCAGTATAATGTACTGCTCTTTGCAGTATAATGTACTGCTCTTTACAGTATAATGTACTGCTCTTTGCAGTATAATGTACTGCTCTTTGCAGTACATTATACTGCTCTTTGCAGTACATTATACTGCTCTTTGCAGTATAATGTACTGCTCTTTGCAGTATAATGTACTGCTCTGCAGTAAGGCAGTGATAGAACACATTACTAAAATAAGTGTTTTTATATAATTCACAAACACAGAGAAACATTTCAGCAGCAGAAAAACAACCCATGAGTTAAAGAGTAACGTTACTTCCTGTTGCTGCAGTCTGACGGTCGAGTCTGTAGGCAGGGAACAAACAACAGGGGAGCTCGGCTCCTCTTAACCAGACGGCAGCTCCCCTGATGCATCGTGGGTAAATAGATTTCATTAGGCTGCGTGTTTGTGTTTTTAACGAGTTACTTTCCTGATCAGAGAGGCTGCGGTCAGCTCATCCTGACCGAGCAGTGAAAATAACTTGAAGTAGAGTAAAGCAGTAGAAGTCAGAGGCAGTCATATTGTAACTAGTTACTCTCAGATCACAGTAACTAGTTACCTATAATGCAGTACATGTTGGGAGTAACTTGCCCAACACAACTAGTACTGTTTAGGGGCACCTGTTGCTTGAAGTATACTGAACCCCAAATTACTCTTTACTACTACTGTACTACTGCTACTTTACTAGTACGGCTGTTTGTTTGTGTTTCTGAAGGCAGCTTAGTTATGAGTAGTACAGGTCACGTGATGCAGCACCGTCCTGGTTAAAGACGCCTGATAAACAAACATTCTGGAAAACACAGTACTTCCTGTTTCACTGGAGGTCAGAGGTGACATCACAGCGACAGACACAAATATTACTGACGACGACAAAGACCCAAGTATTCAAGTAAGAGTGAGCGCACAGACACAGTACAAGAAGTACACGAACGCAGTAAACACACACACACACTGAACAAACAACAAACAAACAGAAACAAACAACAGGCGCTCTGTGTGAAGCCGTCTGATAGAAGCGTCTCACCTTCTCTCTTCAGCGGCATGTCGTCTCTCTGATCCACATAAATCCTCTTTAGGGATTTTACAAACACACGCGGTGCACGCTGGGTAATGAAGTCCTAATCCCTCCACTCCCATCGGCCCTCAGTCATGCGCACTCTGGGGCCCCGCCCTCCTCCTGTGTGCCTGGACGGGGCTGTCAGTCACAGTTTGACGAATATTTTAGAGTTCATGTGGAATTTAGACAGTTAAAGAAAGTTTTTATGGAAAAACAAAGTGCTGAAAAGGAAGCGGAAGAAAAAAGAATGAAAATAAACTATTAAAGTTCAGAACGTTGAATAAAATGTCTAAAAAACAAACAGAAGTTTGGTTATAACACGTTTTAATTAACTGTTAACTGACAAACACACATTTTCTATGCCTTGAAATAATAAATAATAATCAGAACACATGTAGTTGTTTACTGTTCCTGACAGCTGATGAGAACAAACAACAACACGCCTGCAGCGCCCCCCTGAGGCCGAAGCTCAGACTGCAGCCAGAGCAGATAATCTCAAACCATCAGAGGGTTTATAATCAATAACTGTGTCACCAGGTAAAGTGAGCATTAGCTGCTGTTAGAAATTATTCAGCATGATTAATATTAAATCAAAGATGTCTGACTAATCCATGTGACTGTTTTAACTGTAAAGTGTTTAGAGACCGGGCTGCGTGGAGACCGCCCCAAACCGAGACCGAGTCAGGACCAAGACCAGTTCCCCACAAAATGTTACCACCACGAAATATATCTTATCAATAACTGTCACGGTGAATGTCAAATCTTTATCTCTTTCACATTTAAAGGCAGGTGGTAATAAAGAACATTAAAAACTATTGTGATAAAAACTAAAAGTTACATTAAATCTTTTTTGGTCCCTTTTCCTCCACAAAATAAACGTCTTAATATGTGAAGTGCTGATTCATTTGTGATTGAAATGAATTAAATCAAAACATTTATTTAACATTTGTTAATATAAAAGTCAATAACGAGGTCTCGGCCGTCTCCGTAAGGCTGCGCTGCAGAATTCACAGACTGCTGTGTGTTTTCTTCTGGACGCTGTTCGACAGATTCAGTCTTTCTACGTGCACACAAACGGAGAATTAAAACAAATCCATCCTCCATCCTCGGCAGCGTTTTAGCTGCGTATCAGAGTTGATCTCTGTCTACATTAAAACGACTGAGAACGCACATCTTGCCGGTGTAAACATGAAGCAGATGGTCTGTTCTGTAGTTTCAGAAGATTTGGTGAAAGAATAAAGTAATGCAGACGAAGAATCACACCAGGTTTTCTGCATGCACCAATAACGAGCTGGGACTGTTACTGAATGTAGCGGCGGAAAACAGACTGGGAGTCGTTGCAAAGTAAACGGCGACTTGCACAGAACAAGTGTAGGCAGATAGGCCTGAGTGTTATTTGCACGGCACAGAATATTTTAATAAAAACGTCAAATCCGCAGCATCGTGCTTCTGCTTTGCATGACCAATAAAATCCAATCAGTCCTCCGTTTTGGCCCGTCTTCACTAAAACACCCTCCGGAGTTTCAAAACGCGAAACGGGGTCGGCAGCGTTTCCAAACTTTAACCGTTTTAGTCTGGAGGAGCAAACGCAGCAAAAGGTCTCCGTTTTAGAATGAAAACGCAGCAGCGTGGGCGGGGCCTAAATGTTATTACAAAGGTTTTGCTCCCAGACAGCCACAGCTCGTCCTGGGGTGAAGGGGGGCGGGGGAGGGGGGACGGACGTTAACGGTAACAGCACATTTTTAATCAGCGTTACTGCTTAAATTTGAAGCAGCAAGTTTTACATCCAGTCAAAGTTAGAAATAAATCAGCCAAATGCAAAAGCAATTTATCGATCTTCCCAGAGTTATGCTCCAGAGTCCTCGATGAGACCGAGACCATCAAAGAGCGAGACCGGTCTGGAGTCCTGCAACACGAGCATGAGGGTTTGAATAAAAAGTGATGGAAGGGGAGATTTTGTTCAGCAACACACGGATGAGCAGGTTTTACTGCGTGACACTGTGTAGTACTTTAGTTATACACAGAAAAACATACTTCACGTTGCCTTTTAGTTTAACATTTATAATCTGTGTGTTGCCACGTTGTGGGACGTCACTCAGCTGCTGCTCCTGAAGTCTAAAGCAGGACCTCCGAAACGGAGCTGTTTCCACCTGTTTCCAGACTTTATGCTAAGCTAAGCTAACACAGAGGCGTCAATCTGAAGATTTCCTACATGTTGAACTGCTCCTTTAAACACTTTAACCTGCATGGATGTGTTTAAATGTTACAGAGCAGATCATCTAGTTTCTGAGAATTATAAAACTGTGAATAAACTTTAACATTATTTTATTTTAATAGATAGTAATGGTGATAAAACTACTTACTACTGATAAAATAAATAACCTACTTACTGTTTATGGATTAAGATGCCTCTGTGAAATATCCCTCAGTTTTACCTCTCAGGCTGACTGTTTGCTTACATACGTAAACAAGTGCGGACAACACACGTTTACTTATTCTGAATCTTGATGCACTGAGGTATTTGTTTATCAGAGCTTGTTGGGGGGAGAACAGCAGCCAGGGAGTTAGTGTTACCTGCAAGGCCACACTCAGGGTAAAGAGGTCATGGAGTCCACGTTCTCTATGGGGGCTACAGAGGAGCTAAAACTCAAACGTCTCGGGTTGAAACTTTGCTGACACACTCGCTGTTGTGTTAGCTTCGCTGCCGCTAAACATTTCCTGAATAAATCTTTATTTAATCTCGTGTAATCGTTTATTTTCCGCCGTGTTCGTGTCTTTTAATCAGGCGCCGCTCAGGACGCCTCTCTCTTCGGGCTATTCTCCCGCCTCCCCCCCCGAGCTGCGACCAATCAGACGACTGCTTTGTCCGAGCGGCCGTCTGATTGGTCGCAGCGTGGGGAGGCAGGAGCTCAGCTCGTCACGCGATTGGCGGGCTCTCGCGTCGCTCACGCGGCCCCGTGGCTGGCATATAAAAGCGCGGGCTTCGGGCCGCGGAGCGAGAGGACGCCAGCAGCAGCTAACGGCTAACAGCTAGTAGCGGCTAACAGCTAGTAGCGGCTAAAAGCTACCGTTTTAGTTGAAGTCATGACTCATCGGCCCGCGCGCACACACTGACGCGCGCACACGCACGGACAGCTCGGCGCGGGGTCGTTTTCACGCACAGAGCGGGTTTTTGTTTGGGTTGTTGTTTTTCTGTTGGGGGGTGTGTGCGTTAGCTCCACGCTAGCTACTTCCTGCATGTTAGCCCGAGGTGGCTAGCTGAGGGAGCTAACTGTTTACTGGGTTAGTGTGAATTATTCATGACGGCGCTCCGTGGTTGGTGGAGTGGGAGCCAGGGGCGGGGTTAGAGAGGGAGTAGGGGGGAGGTGTAGGGGGGAGTCAGATACACACTGTAACAGGTGTGTTCATAACAACAACACACCGTGAGAGGAGGACAACAACAACAAGAAGAGGAGCGAGTGAGTGTGATTGATTATTGATCAGTCACTGATGGTGACTCTGTCTCACTGTGATGATGATGATGATGTGAACTCCAGGAGCTTTACTGAAACACAGCAGCTGTAAACGCTTCACAGTGAGTAAATAAACATTAAAAACATTGTGCTAACAGATCAATAACCGCTGGGACGAGGTGGCGTCTGATCACTTATTGTTGCTGTGGTTACTGATGGAAACGTCTTTCCACACGTCAACAAGCCGCTTCCTGTGTGCTGGAGTCCGCTGTGTCGTCTGAAGATTTAATGTATGTCAGTTGTTGCTGTGTGTAGAGAACAGAGACGGGGAGCTTTCAGAACCTCGTGGTCCTCCAGTCTTGGAAGAACTGAGGTGACCTTTGACCCTCTGGGGTCAGAACAGAGACGGTTTGTTTCTGTCCAAGCGGGAAGCTTCTGGTCAGCGACCTGATGTGAACGCAGAAGAGCCTTAAACCTGCGACTCCAGCGGCTGCAGAAAGAAGTGTTATTGTCTAGAAGTCTGTGAGAAAATGTTTCTACTTGTCAGCTGATTTATTCCCTCAGTAAACTCTTTCCTGATGAGTTTCTGGTCTCAGTCGCTGGTTTCAAGTCTTCTTCAACACAGCGTGATGTTCATTTAGTAAATTATGGTCCCGTTTAGAGGAACAGAGACCAGGAAGCAGGGGAGGCTTTAGGGCGGGGCTACAAGCTGACTGACAAGTCACTACCATGGCGACCTGTCAATCAAGCTAGAGTGACTCGTGCCAAACTCATGCCTTCAAAACGTCGCCATGACTACGCCCACTTCTTATATACAGTCTGCGGTCCCATCAGGTGATAGGAGGCGTTGGCGTGTCGTCTGGATGCAAACTGAAGCGGCGTGTCTCTGCAATAGGACCAACCTATTGATCAGCTCCTCTGGTCATTGGTTTGTCTGTAAAGAGTCAGATTAAACGGCTGTTTCAGGTCAGACGGCGCTCGTTAGTCAGTAAATCAGCGGGCAGATAATCAGTCTGGTGATTTTTTTTATTCGTTTCTTCTCTAACAGCGACGCTTGGACAGGATCTTAGCGGCTCATCACACACTCTTTAATGGACTGATAATTAGTGGAAAACATACAGGCTGACGCTCACGCGGTTACCATGGTTACTAACTGATTTGCATAAATATGACTTTGGGCTTAAACCTCTCTCTCTCTCTCTCTCTCTCTCTCTGCAGCTCCCTGATTGGCCCGATCTGCCCTCACGTGGAAGATGATCAGGATGTCATTGGACAAAGAGACTGTCCTCCCTCACGAGGTCAGCCCTGCCTTCCCCGCCACCGGCAGCCTGTCGGAGCAGCCGCAGCTGGCTAAGTCCCGCCCCCTGCGTCCTAAGAATGGCCTCCATCCGCCAGGCAACAGTCAGCCCCACCTCACCGCCGCATCCGCCGCTCCCCCGACCCAGCGGCTCGCTAAGAGGCGATACTCCGTGGGCGTCGGCTTCAAGGGGCTGGCCAAGCGGCGGCGGCGCGCCAACAGCGACAGCCAATCAGAGCCCGTGCTGCCAAGTCACTTCATGTTGGGCGGGAACATCTTTGACCCGCTGAACCTCAACTCGCTGTTGGACGAAGACGTCAACAGGTGAGTTTTATTGGCTAATCGATCGGGTTTACTGAAAGACTTTCCTTCATAATAAAGGTTCCGTAACGGAAGTCGCACCAAAATAAACGAACCAATAAAACTCCAGCGTGAACACCAGGATGAAAGATCAACAAATGTTCTACAACTGTTCCTGATAGACGGCGCTTCCCGTCGACCAATCGCAGCTCGCGTGCCCTGTGTCGCTGTGAAACGTTCTTGTTGGCGAGCGTTGTGGGAAGTCGGTAGCAAAGTTTTTTTCCAGCTGTGACAGAACATGGTTTCTGTCCATGTGGCGATGGTACAGTGGGATAAGACGCGTGCCTTTTAGGGCTGGAATCCAGCTTCTTTTAGTTTAAAAGGACTAGTTTGCATCCCTAACTTACTTCATTAACTTCAGCTCCAGGGTCCCTCATTTCTTCAGCAGCCGGACGGATATAAAGTTCATTATCAGGATGCACAGGACGGAGCTGAACTCCAGTTTGGTCTAAACTTGATGTTCTCAACCCTTTAATATTACTACTAATTTAGCTAACGTTACATAAACAAACACAGTTACAGTGACAGAAAGTCATTCAGGAGTGAATTGTGAGTGGTTATTTATTCTGCAGCGGTGCTGTTGTGTGCGCTCCACAGACGGTCCGGCCGCTGCGCCTCCACAAGTTTCGCCTTTTGCGTTCGTTTTTTTTAGACATTTGTTAATCGAGCCAGAATCTTCGCATCGCGATGCATCAAAGAATCGGTTTCTTCTCCCACCCCTACTGCCGTTGGTGTTGGAGACCGGGGTTCGATTCCCGACTGAGATCCACCGATGTGTCCCTGAGCAGCACACGTAGCCCCTCGTTGCTCCAGAGGCGTACCACTTCTATAGCAAATGGAAGTCGCTTTGGATGGCTGCGGCGAGCGGCGTTTGGGTCCAGCTCAGACGGGTGAGTAAACACCAGGCTGTCTGTGGGCGGGTGGTAACCATGGTGACGGCCGCGCGGCTTCCGTTGTGCCTGAAGAAAACATCCCGTAGAAAGTATTTAAAGAGTCTGTGACTTTCTGATGAGTTCAGCGAGGAGGGTCTCAGTGCAGTGTTCAGAGCGGCGCTCACGTTAACGGAGACGAGAAGGTCGTTTCCTGTTTCTGTCATTCAGTCAGTCGGTCGCTGATGGAGAAAAAAGTTCAGGACAGTTCAGCTCTGGCGGCGGGCAGGTGGACGTGTGCGCGACAGCTTTCACGGGATGGCTGCCGCTCGGTGAACATGAATTCCTAGGCGGCGTGGCGAAGGCGGCGTGGCGAAGGCGGCGTGGCGAAGTCCCTGCTTGACAATAAAGCTCTGGATCTTTTCCCTCCTCAGGGCGACCAATAAGGAGACTCCACAGTGCTCGCCCCTGCCGTCTCGGGGCGGAGACCCTGTAGAGATCTTGGTTCCCCGTGACATCACGGACCCCCTGAACCTGAAGGGAGGAGGCGCGGACGGGAAGGGGGGCGGCGGAGTCCTGCTGTCCCCTCTGAAGTCCAGGAGGAGACACAGGAACAGACACCACGGAGGAGGAGCAGGAGCAGGAGCAGAGAGGGAGGTGGCACCAGCTCGTCTGTTCCCGTCCACAGCTGGAGCGACAGCTGACGGTGAGTTATTGTGCCGTTCACCGCAGGAACAGACACGTTATTAATTATTCACAGTAACTCTGCAGTGTCATAGAAACGCTGTGCCGCTGCAGCGACGGTGACACCTGCAGGCGGAGGAGCGACACCTCATGACCTCGCGACACCTCATGACCTCGCGACACCTCATGACCTCGCGACACCTCATGACCTCGCGAACCGCTCTGTTAACGTCTGTCACAGCAGAGAAGTAACTGTAATAACCCGACTGAGTCGACCACAGCTGAGACGTGAAAATAACAGGCTGAGGGCTGAAGGGGAAATAATGCCTGCTGACATGTTATACTACTACTACTATTACTGCTACTACTATTACTGCTACTACTATTACTGCTACTACTATTACTACTACTACTATTACTGCTACTACTATTACTACTACTGCTGCTGCTGCTACTGCTGCTGCTGCTACTAATAATAATATAAAAATCAAAGCCAAGACATTTTTAGGACTGAATCGTTGGCCCAGCGATGGCAGTAACAGAGTTTAATAGAGTCAGACTTTCTCTCTGAGAACTCTGACAGCACTGAGACGTCTCTTTATTGGAGGACCCTGTTCTTCCAGGAGCTCCTCTCTCCCAGACACAATAAAAAGAGAGCTAACTGAAAATAAACCGCACAATAACACACAAACTAGGTTCGTACTTTTTATTTATCACATTATCCTGCGCTGCTTTTCCCTTCAGACACACGTCTGTCCGTTAGTTCAATTCAGCTTCATCGGCATGACTGTAAAACAACAACATTGCCAAAAGAAAGCGTCTCTAATGGGAAACAGACGTTTGCATTGTCAAAGATAAAAACATCAAAATAAACACGTACATAAAGATCTTTTTTTTTTTCTTTTAGCTTTGTTGTCCTGAATGGAACAAAAAGCAGAAATTCACACATAAAATATTTATTTAATATAATAAAATGACTCGCCGTACGTGGGTCCATGAGCTGAGACGGCTCGGTGTGGTGTTTGTCCCGCCCCTCCTGCACTGTGATTGGACGGCTGGGTAAGACGTGACATTGACGAGCGCTGTTTGCATGTATGTCGTTCTGCAGTTCCTCTGTTGACCACAGAGGGCGGCGTTGTGGCGTCTCCTCTCCCCTGTGAACTCAACACGGCCATCACCTGTCGAGACGACGTAGCCCCGCCCCCCATCCTCCCCAGGAGACACACGCATCCTCCGCCGGGTCACGCCCACAACCAGGGCGATGGTCGCCAACGGAGGCGGCGCCGCACCACCTCCATGAGGTCTGATACCACGGCAACCACAGCTCAGCCAACCAAATTCCAGACGCCGCTGGTGGGAGGGGCTAAAGCTGGCAGGTGAGTGTTTGCACCTGTTGTTAATCAGAACGCTGCAATCTGATTGGCCGCCTGGTCACATGACCTCTGTGCTGCCGCCCCCTGCAGGTGTGGAGGACCTCAGACTGGCTCCGCTCAGCCACCAGAGAAGAAGAAGGACAAGCACCGCTACCAGTACGGCAACCGCAGCTGTCACTACGGCTACCACGGCTTCTACGGCGACGGGTGGGAGGGGCGAGTCGGCGCCGAGGAGGACCCGCGGCTCCGCCTCCTGGAAGCCGATTGGTTCAGGGACAAGAAGGTGCTGGACGTGGGCTGCGGCGCCGGTCACGTGACGCTGGCCGTCGCCCGGCGGTTCGACCCCGCCCACATCCTGGGGGTGGAGCTGGACGACTGGTTGGTCCACGCCGCGAAGCAGAACGTCAGGCACTTCCTGTCACATGACGTGGTGGTGGAGGAGAGGAGGAGGCGGGGAGGAACGGCAGGACCAATAGGAGGAGAGGAGGAGGAGGATAAGGAGGTGGAGGAGGCGACGCTAGCGATGGAGGAGATCCAGCGGTCGCTCCTCTCCCTCCCCCTGTCCTTCAGGGTGAGTCGAGGGCCCCTCGCCGCTCCTCCTCTCCTCCTCCCGCCATCGTCCTCCTCCTCCAGGTTCCCCAACAACGTCACCTTCATACAGGTGAGTCTCTCGCCTCAACCAAAGTGTGACATCACAACGCCGCTGACATCACAGCTGTGGCTCCTCCTCCTCCTACAGGGCGACTACGTGTCGGAGCAGGAGGCGTGGCCTGGGCGGGGTCAGTACGACGTCATCGTGTGTCTGGGCGTGACCAAGTGGGTGCATCTGCAGTCTGGCGACGGGGGCGTGGTCAGGCTGTTCAGACGAGCCTATCAGAGCCTGTCGCCGGGCGGATTGTTCATCCTGGAGCCGCAACAGTGGAGCAGCTACATCCGCAGCAAGAGGGCCTCGGTAACACACACTGCGTATAAATACTGTGTAATATATACTGTATATGTGTATAAATACTTCATTCTGTACCCTGTTTATGAATGATGAATATTAATATTCCTAAAGCTCCTGTATTTTTGATAATCAGTCTCTCTTCACACAGCGTTACCTCCACTGAGTTCACCCAATTTTCAAAATAAAACCCCCTGTGCAGACTCCCGGTCGTAAAACAACAATAAACACGGTCAATCCAGAGAAGAAATAATTTAAATACTTAATCAGTAGAAGCACAAAAGCAAGCACCGATTACTAAATCAATAAAATCTAAACATGTCAGTAACATCAGGCAAATTGCTCTTATTCTGAAACGCTCCTGTAGATATGCAGCCTGAAGCTGACGGAAAGGAAACGGGGGAGAGCTGTGGAGAGGGTGGTAGAGGCACAAACATGACAGATAAACAACATGCTGAGACACGACCAGACAAAACCGCGGTGCAGCTGGAGTCTGTGGACTGTCAGCTTAGACCGCTAAACAAAGACGCCGACTTGTTGAAATTCGTGTTGCGGCGTGCCGGCTGTGGCTTCTCACACAGACGTCATTGACCTCCGTTACTACCAACATTCAGCCCAGAGGCCGATCAGATCGTTCACACAGAGCCGGCGTGCTGGCTCAATACTCCCGGAGAGCTGCGCAGCGTGAAAGAGCCTTATAATAAATATTTACTGCTAAACTGGGTAAATCTCTCAGTCGAAGCTTCACAGAGAAACGAGGATCACGCCATTTTGGCGATATGGGGGTGCTCAACCTCTGATTTTACACAGAACCACCAGTTTTCTCCTAATAAGTTAATATTCAGCCTGTCACAATAAACATTTCAGTTTAATGCTGTAAATAAACACGTAGAAAGGGAAAAAACTGTGCGTTTAAAGTGCGTGAATCCAAAATGACCCTCGGGTCAGTGTGTAGCCTGCAGTCTATGAAGAGGATTTGAACTCCAGATCTAACCCACTTCACCGTCCAGCTGCTACTGACTGCACACATGATCAGCTTTAAATGCAGTGCAGCGTTCCTGCACTAAAGAAAAGTAGAAAAACTAGGTTTACCATCAAACCTTTCTCCAGTCTTTAGGTGAAATTTATTGTTTTTATAAACGTCTTTAAAGAATCTTCTCACACACACAACAGTCCAAACACTCAATAATAAAAACCAACCGTTTGTTGCTGGCTTCAGGTTTATGATCCCTCCGCGGTTCAAATCAGTCCTGAGACTCTCCGCCTGAGTGAAGCTGTGCGTTCGCTTCAGACGTCATTTCAGCGCCACCGGAAATGAAACGAGCTCCTAAACAGGTTCATTTTTAAAGGAGTTTGAAGCGTCGCTGTCAGACGTAACTTCACTGAACGGCAGCCTGCAACAAACCTCTCGTCTTCAGCAGCTCTGACAGACGCCAAACTCTCCAGGTTCATCCTGTTCTGAAGGTGTTACAGAGGGATTTGTTCAGACATCACTCAGAGCCCGAGTTATACAACATTTTATTCCACAACACAGGAAGAAAATCTTATTTATTAATGCGTGTCGACGGGATTTTCTGATTGATGGAGCGATTAAAAAGAGAAAAACAGAACCCCCTCAATAAAAACATGAGTCAACGAATGAAAACAATAATTTTCCCACCTGACTTTATTATTATTGGGGATGTCACGATATCAGAAACCTTGCAGGTGAAACAGATGCCAGTTTAAAAGACAAAACAATAAATCCTCATGCACATTAAGAAGAAGAGAGAGGACGTCAGTGTTTTCAGAAGTGAGCGAGATATTTGAATTTCAACGTCACCCTGTGCTTGTTTAATTAATTCCTGCCCTGAACGTTTCTCTACAGTCTGTCAGGTGTGAAATGTTTCAGGCTGGTCTCCGTTAACAGTGAAGAACTAAACACAGATGATTGAAATGGGTCGTGTTGACCTTTTCCGACGGTCCCTGACTTCCCCTGGTTTCCAGACACGACTCTCTTCTATTGGTCGAGGCGGCGCGGGCGCTGCAGCGGCTCTCGTATCGGCTCTCGTATCGGCTCTCGTATCGGCTCTCGTATCGGCTCTCGTGACGTCCGTCAACCTGATCCAGGGTTCACATTTCAGTTCTTGAAGTAGATGCAAATTAGCGCTTGTTTAATTTCATTCAGCCTCATTTGCATATTTAAAGGCAACACAAAACTAACTGTCTCGGTAATAAAGCAGTTCGGTTCCGTGGAGATATCTGTTAACCTTTTATTAGCCGGTAGTGCAGCGTCCAGCTCCCCCTCATGTTGAACCTGGGTGTTACGCAGAGTTCGGGCTCCTGGAGTAAAACGTGTCTGTGTGGTGTCTCTGCAGAGCGTCAGGTTCACACCTGTGTTTGTTTCGTCTGCAGGCGTCGACGTACCGTCACTACAGGACCGTGAGGCTGAGACCCGAACACTTCACCCGCTACCTGACCGACAGCGTGGGCTTCACCTCCTACAGACTCATCACACACACAGGTACACACAGGTACACACAGGTACACACAGGTACACACTACGGCTGCAACGATTAGTCACGATTAGTCGGAGGTCCGGACCTCCGTAATTATATGTATGTATAAATAAAAACCAGCTCATTTTTAAACCTGAACGGTTCCACGCTCGGTGTCCACACCTGATGGAGCACATGAAAACCTTGTGCAGCGCCGCTAAACGTTGTGTGACTTTCAGGGTGGGTGAAACAAGGCGAAGCGTCTCCCCATTAAAAGACGCTGTGTGTATTTACGCACGAGTCACAGCGGCGGGATGTTCAAGTTGACACGCCGGCAGGATCATCAGGGTCTGACGTTGGTTAATGTTCTGTGATCTTCTCCACATGCTGAAGCTCTCGCTCACAGTCCAGGTTCATCCAGAGAGACTGTCTGAGGAAAGCAGCCGTCCTCCTCCTGATCCATGCTGAGCTAAAAAAGGTTGAATTCTGTTTCCTCCGTCTGTCCTCAAGTTTATAACTACAGTTTTTAGTTTTGCCGCATGAATCGTGGAGATCAGACAGGAGAGCGAGTGAAATGGATTTGAGGACGTCTACAGGCTGACGTGCGGCACCGGACCTTCTGTTGTTCATGTCAGCTGGTGGCCAGATAGCTGAATGAAGAGGAGGACGAGGGAGAGAGGCGTTCTGTCCACAGTAGCTGCTGCCATTATAGTGTCACAGTCTAAGATGCAAAGAACATAGTCGTCAGTTGTGAACTGTGCGAGCAGCAAAAAGCTTTCAGCCGCCAACATTTCTACATCTGCTGAAGCAGCGAGGTGAAACTCTCAGAATGAAACTCCAGCAGCTGCTGATGCTCGGACTCGTGCTCGGTCGTCTTTACGTTAAAGGTTTTGGCACAAATATAGATTAATTTCCCCGTCAGTGGTTGTGACCAATGAGTTTCTTGGATGGCAGACGAGTCAACGCCAGGCGCTCCATGGGCGGTAACCATGGCAACGGCCTCTGTGTACGACCGGGCGCGATCCCGTGAAACGGTCGCGGTCGTTCTGATGGGCTGTTTGATCTGAGTTTCCTGAAGGATATAACTGTTTGACAGTCAGGCCACCAGGTCTCAAACGACCTTTACTGCCGTCTCTGAGTCACTAAAAATAATCTGTGAACTCTTACTGAACTACTTTGAAAGTCTCCTTTGACCAATCACATGCCTGATAAACGTCCCGGGTTATTTGCTGTGACATCGCTGCGGCCACGGAAACGTTCAAAATGACTGACGGCAGCCTCTCTAACCGTGACCGTAAACACTCGTGCATCAGCACAATGAAGAAATCACCTGGAAGGTTAAAAGGACCCGTAGAGGTGGGATAAATCTGAGACCGCTCCTGTAATCGTGACAAAACGGTAACATCCAGAGCATCCTCTGCATTCAGCTCTGGAACACTAGTGCACGCCACGAGTTCCTCCCCGTCACCGGGGGGCGCTGCAGCACCCTCCGTCCTGCACACTTGATATTTACAGACGCCAATTCTGATGATCGTTTAATAGTGATTGTTTAACAGATGTGGTGGGTTGATCATCATCAGCTACGCTGTATATTTTTTGCACATGACCGCCTCATGTTAACAGCCTCCTCAGCTTTGTGGTCCGGCGTCATCAGACCCGGTCCAGCAGGCTGGTGACTTCAGTGCAGGAAAGACCGCCTCCTCATGTTAACCTGGAGTCCTCTTGGGAAGTTCAAATCCCTGATTAGAGGTTTTTAAAGAGGAAAGGAACAGTTTGAAGTTCTGATAGTTTGTGTAAAGGGAAAATGTTGTTTCATGTCTGTCCTGCTGCCTTTCTTGGCCCTCGAAAAAGAGAGTTTATCTCAGGGGGTCTTTCCCCTGGTCATTTAAAGGTTAAATAAATAAAAGAATAACAGCAGTTTATGCAGATATTTACTGCTGTGCAGACGTTTCACAGGGAGCATTTATATAAATACATAAATTGACAAAATATGAAAGAAAAACAACAATTGACAACGACTTTGAGCAGAAAGCCGTTTTGTGCAGAGAAACCAGAGCGCTCTGAGTCGCCGCTACACGTTGGTTTCATACTCAACATCAAAGCGTTGTTAGTTACTGCGTCCTGATGACACACGATGACACGTTTGTGTGTGTTTCCAGGTAACCAGCGGCCGATCTACCTGTTCCACAAAGGCCCCGCCCAGAGGAAGTGAGGTCACCAGGACAGGACGTGATTCTCTAAAGGCGCCATCCTCCTGTCTCCGTGGCAACAGCCCTGGACTGTGACTGACAGCCGAGAGAAGAGGGAGCTGATTGGAGTTTATTTTATTTTATTTTTTTACCGTGAGCTCGTGGCTGATTGGCTGGACAATGGAGCTGGTTTTGATGACGTCACAGAGGAGGTGAATGTGATTGGTTGACACAGGCTCATCGAGCCGAAACAAAGGATTGTGGGTGAGCGTCCTTGCCCCCCCCCCCCCCATTTTGAACTCTGGTCCTGGACTTGTAATTGGACCCTAGACCCTGACAGGAAGTGACACAACACAAACATCACTTCCTGTTTTACCGCTTCAGTTTTTTTTGTCTAAATAAAGAGAATTGATCTGTGCAGCTTATTGGTCCGTTGGTATCGATTTAAATCAGCTGTTTGTTTTTTAAAATTAATTTCGTCCAGAACATGGAAACATTCAGGATATTCAAACTAACACCTTCACAATAAAAGCTGGGAGGCAGCACTGTGTGTGGGTTAGCTTAGCATCGTGTTTAGCTTTGGACTGCTGTGAGTCGGTGGATTAGAGAGCCTAGGCCCCGCCCCTTCCCGTGGACCGCCATGGGACGTTGTTTCAGAAACAATATGTGCGGTAGAGACGACTAATGTTTAGATCCCGTCTGACCTGAAATACACACGATGTTGGTCAGTTCTGTACCTGTTGTTTCTAACGTGAGGGCCCAGGAGGGACGCGAGGGCCCAGGAGGGACGTGAGGGCCCAGGAGGGACGTGAGGGACGCGAGGGCCCAGGAGGGACGTGAGGGCCCAGGAGGGACGTGAGGGCCCAGGAGGGACGTGAGGGCCCAGGAGGGACGTGAGGGACGTGAGGGCCCAGGAGGGACGTGAGGGACGTGAGGGCCCAGGAGGGCCCAGGAGGGACGTGAGGGACGTGAGGGCCCAGGAGGGACGTGAGGGACGTGAGGGCCCAGGAGGGACGTGAGGGACGTGAGGGACGTGAGGGCCCAGGAGGGACGTGAGGGACGTGAGGGCCCAGGAGGGACGTGAGGGCCCAGGAGGGACGTGAGGGACGTGAGGGCCCAGGAGGGACGTGAGGGACGTCTGTACCATCAGTGTTTTCTGTTTCCAAGCTGAAACCTGGTCATAAAGAACGAATCAGATAAAAACAACTGGAGAAAGAAACTTTATTAACAGACAGGACACACGTGTCTGAGGCTTAAATATGAAGCAACACAAAGATCAGGTTAATCAGGTTAGTTGTTTTCTTCAGTGAACTCGTCCTGTAAAATGTTTTTGTATTTATATTTCTACACCAGAAATCAGGTTTACTGTGTTTGTTCCTGCGCCAGAGACCTGGTGCACTACGAGGAGAGTTTCACTACTTTAACAAACCGACCGCTACACTGGAGTTAAAGTGCGACGGTGGATAAGACGGTGTTAACTTAACTGGAGTTGGAAATCTAACACCGTGGCGAGGCTTGATGTTCCCAGTGTTCTTACTGTAGTTCAAATCCCTGTTATGTATTTTATGGGCTCTTCTTTTATGAGTGTTTATTGGTAAAATAGTCAGTTTAAATATGTGAAAACGGGAGGAATCGGTTAGAGCCCACGGAGGCGCTGCGTCTCCTCTCTGCAGTCACAGCTCGGCTCGCCGTCTGAAGGGGATGCTGATGTTTTATAAATAACACACTTAATAACTGTGTGATGTTAGTAAACTGGTTAGAAATCAGGTCACTGATTGGTTATTGATGACGTCGACAGGGGGCGTGGCCTCAGTTACAGCCCCAGCTCTAGCTCCGCCTCGTTTCCACGGCGGCCCTGATCGTGGGAGTCAAAGGTCAGCCCGTTCGGCCTCTCTGAGCCGTCGGCCAACAGGTGAGGAAACTCCGAGTCGATCTCTTCCCCTCTGACCCCGCCCTCCTCTCCTGCTGCCACGCCCACTTCATTTTCTGCCACTCCCCCCTCTGTGATGGCCCCGCCCTGGTCTCCGGTGGCCTCGCCCGGCCCGGCGGCATCCTGGTCTGCGGTGAGATTGAGTCGAGGTGGACTCAGGAGGCCGTGAGAGGTCAGCTGCAGAACCTGAGACGCGTGAGATCAACAGTCAGATCAATCATCAAAAAATGGCTCCTCTGAAACGCCGTCAGGTCAGCGTAATGAATCAATGTGTTTTCATTTTAATCCACTTCCTGTTTGAGGGTTTACAACTTACGTTTAAATGACCCGTTGGTAATCAAACCAGGTCGGGTGACTGATTCAGACTCTGTTCTGATTGGCTGTTGACAGATCATTAGTTAATGTTTTCATTTAGGATCTATAAATCACTAACTGCTTTTATTTTGAAGGGCCATGATGAAACTTTTTACTTCAGTTTAATGACAGTTGTGTTCCTGAAGCATTGTGGGAAATGTAGTCCTGCACGTGCAGCTTTCTGTGTGGACAGCTGCTACCTGTCTGCTGCACCTGTGAGCGCACCTGACAGTGATGACATCACACCGTGACATCACTGCATCATCATTACCATATTTATCAAGCTGCGTTTAACAGCGAGTGATGAAGCAGCTCAGTGCTGCGTGAAGTGAAGGACGAAATCTCAAGAGTTTTCAGAGCTGATTCATGAAACGGGATTGTAGAGGACGATGGAGGCGAGGACCACGTTACTTGTTTTAAAGTAATGCCTGACTTTACTAGATTATTTGTTTGTCAACCTTTCTTCTGGCTGCCGCTCGTCTCACAGAACTAAAAATCTCCTGTTTCATCACAATTTTCTCAATTATTTGATCAAAGCCATTCTGACCTAATTTGATCAAATTTTTATTGTCAGTTCAAATAAGCTGCATATTTTTTTTTGTGTTCATTTTATATATATATATATATAAAATGTATATTTACAAGATATTAATATTTATATTTAAGATAAGTAATGCAATAGTTTAGAGAGACAGATTTTTATAGTTTTAAAGTAGTAAAATGCTAGATTAGTATGTTTGGGGTAAGATGCCCCCCCCCCCCAGTCACCGTGCCACTTTATAGTTGATCGTTTGTAAAATAGATATATAAATAAATAGGCAGCTTCACTATCAGAAAGTCTGAGGTAAAATTCTGAGGTTATAAACTCACGTGTGTTCATATTCCTTTTACCTCAACCTCACTGTTTAAAAGTCTGTGAAATAAAGGAAAGCTAATGACACAAGGCAGGTTTATTTCTACAACATAGGTCTATAATCCTCTTGCTACTTGTAGTTTATTTTATCTGTAATTTGGTCATATTAAAGTGACTTCACACCATGGGGGGGGCATCTTAGGGAAAATACGTTAAATTCAAATTTGTCAACTGTAGCTATTTATTTTAAAATGTTTCCCTAAGCACAGCCCTCTTAAAGATACAAAAAATATTCATTAATGTGTCAGAAAATAGAAATTGAGCTCGGGGGGCATCTTACCCCGCTAGCTGGAAAAATAACTTTCTCCTAAAATGTACATTTTAATAAACTGCAGGTATTTTTTATGTTACCCACACATGGCCATCTCCTAGATACAAAAACCCCTATAAAATATTGGTGGTCTAAATAAAATCTGTGTGAACATCAGCCCAGCAGCGGCCCGCTGCAGAGGGTCGGTGATCGTTCCCTCTGGCTGGATGGAGTCTGACGCTATTTAGAGAAATTAGATTAATGTTAATAAAGCAGCTGTCAATATTTTAGAGACCCCTGAAATATCAAATCCTGCTTTCAGTGGAGCTGATGTCTTATTAAGGGGAGCTCCAGCCCTCATGATGCCTGCTCCCTTCAAACGACCCCGACTAATTAACTGTGCGTCCTCAAATAAAGGTTCACTCCTGCTGGAGCGGTGTCAGTAACCCGGAGGGGGAGAGTGATCCCTGGCGTTTCTTCCTCACTTTGACAGAAGGAGTAGGGGAGAGCCGGGTGTGTTGTCACGCTTTTCACACTGTCTAATATTTACTGAGCACCGGACATCACAATGGTACAAATGTCAGAGCAAATGAAAGAATGAAGTCTTGGGCAGAAGCTTTGTATTCATTACGTCTTCCTATCTTATCTCATTATGGAGCTGTTGAATAGAGAGAGTGCACTTGGGACAGTTTGCCCCATCGGCAGGTAAGTTGTCACACTGGATTATCAAACAGAACTAAAAATAAAATCAATCAACAATCAAGCCTAGAGAATTTGGAAAAAGACTAATTTGATTAAAACTGTAGAGCAGACATTAACCTCTTCACTTATTTTAAAATCAAACGTTCTCTGCTGACTGAACGTAAAGCTGCAGACAACTTGCTTAAATGTGTAACTTCTTAACTAAACAGATGTGGTGATTAAACACACTAATGCAACAATGTGCTGATGTCACTCTGTAACGCAGTGTGCGTTGTGATGTCACGCGTGACCTCACCCGGTGTCGGCGCTCTCTGCTGTCGTCGTCCCAGGTGTCTCTCTCTCCGTCTCGCTCGCCCGCTCGCCCTCCCAGTGAAACCAGTTCCTGGAGCCACAGAGTGCTGCTGCTGTTACTGGCAGGCTGGAGGACCTCCGAGCTCTGAGACACACACACACACACACACACACTGTCACTCAAACTGAAGTCACGTGACATTGATGGGATGGATCGGGTTTGATTGACCGCTTACCTCCTGGGCGGAGTCCACCTGCTCCACAGCCTGCAGGATATGACATCACACATCACATGGACAAAAATCATTTGAATAAAGTTAATTTCTGAGCTCATTAAAACTAAAGTATGACATCACAGCATGACGTCATCATCAGTAATGTGAACCACGTGTGTCTCTGTGTGTGCGTGTGGTACCGCGTTCTCCAGCGCCTGCCGTTCTCTCAGCTGTTGAGGACCCTGTAAAAATACACCAATCAGGTCACCTGGGGCAGTGATGTCATGACCAATCAGCAGCCTCAGATTTAAACAACGCTGCCGTGCTCAAACTCCTGGCTGTACTGAAGTGAACGGGACAGTCTGGACAGTTTTGGCGTGAGGTCAGCTCTCAGCAGAGTCACTGGGCTTCCTCACACGTGGCAGAACAAGCGTCCCTTTAATGAGACGGGTTACAGTCTGCAGAGCGGAAACTTAAACTGAGAGAAAAGTCAGCAGAGGTTCTGCACTAATACTTTACACCCTGAGCTGGAGAGACTGTCTGCATCACAGCTGAGACACAGAGATGTTCTGAAGCTCTGATTGGGCAGCAGCTGCTGAGGCTTATGGGTAACGTAGTAGGTTGGTTAACCTTCGTCCTGCATACGGTCATTATCTGTGAGCAGAGAGCTGTGTGCACCAGACTCCATTCATAATTTCACAGATTTAAAGAAAGCCTCCACGTTTGGTGACATTCAGGTGTTTGTTTTAACTCAGGTGACCTCTGACCTCTGAACTCTGGCTGGACTCGGAGGAAGCTGATGATGAGGAGGATGAAGAGGAGGAGGTTTTCAGCTGGTCAGGAACGGCAGAAGGCTGCGGACACAACGGAGTAACATGCTTTAAAAACAACAACACAGTTTTAGCTACAGGAGAGAGCTGTCAATCAAGCCTGAGTCCAGTACCACTACTACTGCCACCAGTACTACAGCTGTGTACTCACCATGGTTTGGTCCGCTTGTTGTTGGAGGATGGGCTGAAGGCTACTGTGTTCCCATGGTAACTGTACAGACAGCACTCAGTGTTATTGATCTATTGAACTAAAGATCTGATCAATAGACAGGATTCTTACCGGGGAGGCCTGGTTCTGATCCAGCAGGCAGACCATTATCAGAAACACCCACATCCTGGAAATACTCAGCTGGCTGGTCTGGGTCGGTCCTGATGGTCTGGGTCCTGATGGTCTGGGTCAGCTCTGGTGGTCTGGGTCGGTCCTGATGGTCTGGGTCCTGATGGTCTGGGTCGGTCCTGATGGTCTGGGTCCTGATGGTCTGGGTCAGCTCTGGTGGTCTTGGTAAGTCCAGGTCTGGGGGTCCTGCAGATTCTGACTGAGTCTCACTCTAATTCGTCTCTTTTATCATCTCTTGAGCAGGAAGTGACCCGTCATTATCTCGCCCTCTGTCCCCGCCCCCCTCACATACTTTTGGCCATGTAGCTGCTGCAGCTCTGTTTGTCAGTAAACACGTTTCACAACCAGGAGGATTTACTGCCCCACACGCACACATCCATCAGACCTGTCAACCCTCCCGTATTTCACCGCCCTCTGCTGCTGCCCTCTATATTTTTAACCTTCCTAAATAAACCCAGCTGGGCGTGTTTGATATGTTCGCCATGTTCCCCATCAACACTGCCTGCACCGGTGTTCAACGGCACTTTACGGTAACTTCGCCATGGCAGCAGACCTCGGGTAAAACCGTATCCACACATGTAGAACGGGTTAATCAGGAGCTTACATCCAGCGTCACAAGGTTACTCCTAAAGGTACCTCGCTTTGTAGTACAGATCACAAGTGGCATTCACTCCGATAGAAGAAGAAGAACAGCAGCGAGTGTGGGGGGTAAAATTAATTAATGATATTGCTGAAGGCTGCAGTACATAACCTACAAGCTGCAACATTCTCCTCACTTTGATCATTTTACCAGTAACTTAACAGCCAGCGGTAACTTACATGGTGATCCACATCTTTTATTAGTCATGGTGATTTCTTTTTTTCTTATTGTAGAAAATTCTAATACAACACTTTATGGCATAGTTCAACAACCTGAAACATAAAACGGTATTGAAACCGCATCAGGTTACAGAAAAGCCAAAATAAAACAAACCAAAAGAAAGAAGGAGACTGTGAGAGTCTTATTCAAGTATCAGAAACGGGATAAAGGGCATTTCTGTCCCTCATGTACTGGAAGGATTTTGCTAAATGTGGTTAATGGATTTTATTGTTTGAGTTTGAGAACGTGCGTCACTTTTGTTTCCGCTGCAAGGAATTGTGGGACGGCATTCTCTCCTTTCCTTTGGTAGAGGATGGTCCGGTATACCCTATGCTAAAGGAGATATGAAAGGAATCATTGAGGCTCCTTTCCTCAGCTTTTAGAGAATCCGACCAGCTCTTATCATGGCTGCCACTGAAATACTACCAGGTCACTTCACTCAGTTAGAAACCTTCCTGAGGAGAAAAGACTTTTTGGATGCAGCCCTGGTGTCTTCAAACTTTTAGAGACAGAAAACTAAGAAACACAACAGCCTCTTGATTTAATTACTAACTATTTTGATACCGCACAGGAAAACAAAGACAGGAGTCCATCTTGAGTGTTTAATATTTTTAATACACATATTGGAATAATTAACATTTAATTCCCCAACATACAAAATATAAAAAAAAGAGGACAATGATTGGCTGACACTGAACTCATGCTCAACCGCTCATCAGCGATTTAAAATGGAGACAGGATAACCTGAGAAATGAGAAGTATGATGAGGTCCCAGCCGATCAGCAGTGCGTCGAATCCTTTACTGCTGATGGTGACGTGACCGTTTATCTAATCTCAGCACGTAAAGTTTGACAGTGATTTATAAAAAAGGAAATATACTTTGTGTGTCCATGTTTTGTTTGTCGGCGGGAGGGCTGAGCTCAGCTGCCAGGGAAACAATCCATCGTCACTAGTTGGTTTCCTCGCTGCTGCTCTGAGCTGGATTAGCCGCCGCTACGCTAACCCTCACCCGCTTCCTGCTAGATGGACGCCTGATCTGTTGGCGGCGCTTTCCTCCTGCATCATACTGACTGTTGAAGAAGTCGCCAAGTGGGTTTGAGTTAACATTTTGATCAGGACGAAACGGTTGTGGTGTGTCACTTTGACAACGCCGTACTGTTAACGGTTCCCTGGCGTGGGTGGTGTGAGAAACTCTTCCCTTGGACGCCATTTCCCTGGCAACGGGTTGGTTTTGATAAGAATGACTGATGGGTCCGAGAAAGCCGAAGCGATATGGTCTCTTCCTGCGAGGAGGAGGAGGACGAGAAGGAAGAGGAAACGCCATTTTCTCCTCACTGCTGCTCCGCCGGTTTGGACCTGGGCTGTTAGCATCTGGCGTTGCCTCAGTGCTAACGTCTGAACCTGCCTGCATCCTACCTGCGCTAGCAATAGCATCAGTGCTAGCTCCAGAGTCAGGAGGATTTGTTTTGTACAAGCTAAAAGATTCAGCTGGAGCTACCGTGCTAGTATCCTTCTGTTCTTCAACATTCAACTTGGTATTAGCATCTTTGTTAGCTCTAGAGCTAACGTGCATGCTAGAAAGGCTAGTGCTATACAAAGTAGCAGCAGCGGCAGTCGGGTCTGCTTCGATGTTAACATCGTCGCTTGAATCATTTGTAGCTTCTAAGCTTGAATCTGCCTCAGGGTCCGCTACACCGTTACCGAGTTTGGTATCCATGCTAGCTTCAGAGCTAACAGCTATGCTAGCAGTGTTAGTTCTGTAGTCTACAGTGGGGTTAGCTCCTCTGATAGCATCAGAGTTAGCATCTGTAGGGACCTTGATGGTGGGTGATTCTTCCTGGCTGATCTCGGAGCTGGAGTTCATACTGACACTGGGATTATAGTTGGACTCTGGACTGAGATAAGAATCAGAAATCAAGATCAGATTAGGATGAAGAGCTGCACTCTGAGAGTCTGGTTTAGATCCAGCAGAGTCCAACAAATCAGACTCTTCAGATTTCGAGGTGGAACTTCCTGATTCGGTTGGTGTTTGAGGGGAAATGCCAGGGGAGGAGACCAGAACAGGAGAGGACGAGGAGGCAACAGCCAACAAGACCTCCTCGCTGCTGGAGCTGACCTCTGGACTACCGACTCTGGAGAGTCCTGGGCTGGATGTCGGCGAACCCACAACCTGCTGTTTACCAACAGAGTCCTGACTTTCCTCAGAGCTGTCAGAGTTTAAACTAACATTCACTTGGGAGAAGGACCTGGATCTCAACTTGGACACAGTATCTTTATCTGGACTGATTGGGTTTAAACTACCACCATTATCTACTTGGATGGACATTGCAGAAGTGTCTGGAACATCTCTGCCATCTGGATCAGGACTAACCAAGTAAGAGGTTGCGCTTGTTGTGTGACCAGTAACTTGCTGTGTGGGATCTGTGGAACCAGAGCCCTGCTGGAGACTGTAGCTGGTGGCCTCCAGGCTCTCATCACTGTCGGGATCTGAACCAACAGCGGTCTGGTTTTTGGGTTCAGAGCTGACTTTACTGAAGCTGCCAGATTCTGAACTCCCATCACTCTCATCAGAGCTCAAACTAAAACCCGTCTGACTGATAGTTGGAGCCCCCATCCCTCTTTGGTTTCCTGAAAACAGATCCACAACCTCCTGGATGGAGCGAAACACCTCCTGAAGACTAGAACCCAACCCACTACTGCTAGAACCGGCCCTGTCCTGATTGACCCAGCTTGTTTTCCCTGAGCTTGAACTCGTCAACTTCTGTGATACTGGATCCAGGTCAGCACCAAACCACTCCTGCTGGCTGCTACTAGGACTGGGATTTGAAGAGATACTCAGTTCAGTGACCTCAGCAGATATTGAGTTGCTAAAGTCATCGGAAAGAGACAGCGCTGGTTCATCAGAGCTGGTGTTTTTGTCATGAAAGTAATCAATGGTTACGGTGGGCTGATCATTCATCTCTGTGCTTTCTGTGCTGTTACTAAAATCATCAGAGTCATCAGAAAGTGGTAATGTTTGATTAGCAGTCTTCTTGCTGTTTGCATTGTCAGTAAAGTCATCAGACCCAGTGTTGTTTTTGTCATCAAAATATTCAGCAACAGTTGGCTGACTGTAGACCTTCCTGCTTTCTGTGCTGTTGTTAAAATAACCAGAGTCATCAGAAGCACTGAGCTTTTGGCTGATATTAGACTCAGGGGTGGTGTTGTTAAAATCATCAAACTCATCAGAAAGAGTCCGTTTTCTGTTCCACCTGGTGCCGTCAGAGGTGGCGGTGTTAAAATCATCAGCTTCCTCATCAGAAAAGGTTAACATTGGTTGATCACCCGTCATTTCTTCTGATGACAGGTTCCCCTCATCAGCCATGTGAGCATCGTACTCTCTCTTCATTGGCTGGACGTGCTGTTTTTCTGCTTCTTCTCCGCTGAGGTCATCGCTCTCACTGACTGAGCCGTTGTCGTCTGATCTAGGAGCAAACAAACAAACAAACTTAAAGTAAATAAACAAGGAGACGAGGAGAAACTGAACTGATCGTCTTTACCTTCCTCGTCCATCCGTCCCTCTCCCCTCCTCCTTCTCAGCGAGGATGAAGATGGTGAAGCTCAGAGTGGTGTTTGTTTTTGTGTCCTCGACCTCCACAATTACACCGGGCGGGGCTTCGTGTACAGTGGGAGGGGTTTGAGGGGAGGCCACTCCCACCACAAGAAGTAGATTTTTCTGTTGGTCACGCACGTTGATATGAAAGTGAAAATACATTTCTGATGATTTGATTTGATATTTTTTAGTTTGAACTGAAGACATTTAAAAACGTGTCCTCAGATTTCAGACCTGAGGCTGTGTGGACGCATCCGTCTCACCTGACCCAGTCCTTGTTCTTACCTGAAGGTCTTCATCAGAGGACGACGCCAACCAGGAGTCACTGCCTGAAAACTGTGGAGAGAGAGAGAGAGGGAGGAAGCTGAGGTCAACACACGATGATGTTTAATAAAGAAGCAGCTATATGTCTATGTATCTTAAGATGTTCCTCGTTGACTGTTGTACATCACGTTTACAGCAGAGAGAGAAAGCAGGAGGCCGGTGTGATTTGATTGGCTGCCTGTTGGATCATGTTGCACCACTAAAACATACAACAACAGCCGTAAACAGATTCAACAAACATCAGCCGCTCGGTGCAACACAGGAGCGGTAAATCTGAAACCCTGTGGTCACTGTTACACCACCAGCTCGCCACACACCCACCACTGTGTGTGTCTGTGTGTGTGTGTGTGTTGTTTCCTGTCTGTTCTAAATCAGTGCATTGAATGTAAAACACTGTTTATCTGCCTGCCAGAACCACAGACTGCAAATATAGACACACACTCTCTGCTTGTTTTTAAATAAAACATGCTGACGGTTATGGAGCCGCTGTTGTGTCTTTATTCTGCAGTCACAAAGGTTTGAGAGCAAATCTGTCAATAAAAATGAATTCAAGTTTAGTAAATTTATTTAGAAAATCCAAAACTTTTGTTTTTGATTCCAAAAGTTTTTTTTTGGCCCAAATGTTTTGATTTTGATAACTAAACTTGATTTGAAGTTTAGTTTCTTGTTTTGTGTTTAAGTGTGGATGGTTTGCTCTCAAACCCTTTTGACTGTATAATAATGACACAACAGAGACTCCGTAGTCAGTCAGAGGTAGAGGAAGTACTCCGATCCTTTACTACAATAAAATAACTAATACCACACAGTACAAACACTCAGTATGTATTGGTGGTCTCTGAGAGTGTAACCATCACCTTCTATAAACACATTCTGCCCAGTTTGTCTTTATTTGAGCTGAAATCACAGAGTGAAGACCAGAAGTGATCACAGACTGGACTGGTGTTTCTTACTGGAGCTGAAGAAATCAGATGCGGCAGCAAACAGCTGAGCAGGATCACATGTTGCAGCATCTTTCCAGGTGCCTCCAGGTGAGGTCCAGGCGTCTTCAGGTGAGGTCCAGGTGCCTCCAGGTGAAGTCCAGGCGTCTCCAGATGAGGTCCAGGCGTCTCCAGGTGAAGTCCAGGTGCCTCCAGGTGAGGTCCAGGCGTCTCCAGGTGAGGTCCAGCTCAGTGTCTAGATAACGTTACAGGTTTATTCAGCTGTGAGATGAAACATAAATCATATCTTCAGGGTTGGGAGGGTTACTTTAGGACAATGACTAATTACTTGTTTAAAAATGTAATCAGTAACGTAATCCAAGTACTACAAAATAAAAGTAATGTAACCTGATTACTTTTAGTTACTTTTAGCTTTCTTCTTTGCCAAATAGGCAAATGAAGACAAGAGAAGTACCAACGATGCGTCTGCTCAGTGTATTTTTAGAGAAACGTACAAAATCTCCCGTTCAAAATCCATATTTAAAGGTTTTTTATATGATACGCTTTGCACTTTCTTTGCAGTCTCTGGCCCATCAGTGACAAAAAACATTGTTTTGTAGGTATTCTTGATGACATTTAGGAGTTTGTCATTTGGAAAACCATTTTAAAATGTTGATTACTCATTCTGCACTTGTATTAATTTAGTGTCCAATGAAAAGATTTCTCAGTATAATGCTGCTGAAGCACAGTGTTTCTGGGGCCGGGCCCCACTGATTACTGTACAAAGACACAACTTTCTTCACGGATTCTGGTGAAACTGGATCAAATTTGACGGAGAAATATTAGAAATGGAGAAAATATATTGTGGTTTTCTCTCTGATGTCCCCCGGCTGCTCTGCCTCAACTCTGGTCAGATTAGCTCACTGTGCCTGGGAGCTCGGAGCACCAGGGGGACTGTTAGTGTTTTTCATAGACTGTATGAAGGTGTTTACACCTTTACTCAAGACCTGGAGGTTTTCAGGACAGGGGCGGGGGGGCCAGCAGGGGGAGTGAAGGCGGGGTGCAGCGCCTGATTATGAACCGTCGCTCAGCAGCCTCCCTGTGAACACGACATGAACAGGACCGAACACAGCCTCAGAGACTAACAGGTGATTTACTCAGAGCTTCCTGGTGGATATAGTTAGCTTTACTTTTTACTGTAGCCTTCCTGCCTGTATCTGTGGCTGGTTACTTCGGTCGGTTAGCCTTGTTGCTAGCGATTCTATTAGCTTACTCAGCCTCAGGGTGCCAAGAGCCAAACCCGGCAAGAAAACCACCTCCGCCAATCAATGTCTGCGACACGTCCCTCCCTTGTCTTTTTACAGAAACAGTTGTCTTTCATGGAAACTTTCCGCTTAAAGTAATCACTATGAGTAATCCCGGATTATACAAAATGTACCTGTAATCTGTTTACGTAATTTATTCTGTACCGTAACGGAATACATTTACTTTATTCATGTAATCCGTTACTCTCCAACCCTGATCATCTTCAAGATTCAAGATTTCTTTATTGTCATTCCACACTGTAGTACGAAATAACGTGTTATAAGTAAATAAGTTCACAGCTTAAACCTATAGCACAGAAACAATTAAAAACACCGGAGCAATACGAGATATTAGTTATATAAAATAAAAATTAAAAAAAGCTTTTATGGGTGTGCGGAGATTGATAATATAAATATACAAATATTTAAAACAGGAAGAATATAAATGTCTAGATATGTACAGTTGGAGTATAAATACACATATTTAAAATAATGCAGTTGGACAATAAGGTGCAGTCAGAACAGATAATAATGTACATTATATCCTATATTCAAGGTTTGTTCAGATAAAAATATAGTGACAGACAGGTTAGCGTAGCTTAGCACAATAACTGTAAGTCTATGGGATCACTTAGCGTGTTGCTCAGCCTCTCAAACACTGTTAACTCATTAAATAAAAACCACGTTGGGACGTTCTGATTGGTTCTCACCTGGTGGGAGGAGCCACTGAAGGCACCCTGGAACATTAAAAGATGAATCCACGAAGAAAAACAGACGCTAGACTGACCTCAGATCAGATCAGGACGACAAGAACAGAGAAACGTCCAGAACCTGAAACCTCTTTCACCTCTCTGTTCCTCTCTTTTGCTTTATGTTCCCCTCGTCTCTCTCTGAGGCCACGCCCTCCTCGCCTTCACCCTCTTTCTGGGAAGAGAAGAATATTTTAGGAGTCAGAGTTCCACCCGGCAGAAAAATGTTCATTTTTTAGGTTTGTAGTGAAATGACAGGCTTCATATGTCGAGTGTGTGTGAGTGATGTGGTCACTGTAGAAATGCCATATATATAGTATTACACACAGATACACACAGATACACACAGATACACACAGAGCTACATGAGGACTCACACTTCCTGTCGCTTTGCCTGTTCACAGGTTTCAGCATGAAGCCACAGCTGACTCCAACCAATCACAAGTGAGGATCACCTGACTCACTGACTGACGCTGCCTTCCCTTCACCTCGGAGGTCGGAGCTGGGAATGACGTCACACCCGAGTTCACGGCGTTCCAGTTAACAAGTCGGAAAACCTCGCTCTGCCCGCCGTTGTTTACAGCTACCCAGGTTTGCTATTGTGATTAAAAAAACGCGGGATTAACTCAATCTTAACGCTGTAGCAACACGTCCACGCACAGCAGCTGGACAGCACTTTGTGTACGAACACTTGTATGAGTCACAGACGTGCTGAAAACAATTTAAACTACAGCTTTCACTAACTGTTGATACTCAGAGCAGCCATCTTGGATCACAAAGTCGGGGCAGGGCGGTTCTCCCAACTTAAGGGGGCGTTTCCGACTTTTATCCTGGATATTCCGACTTCCCGTGTCAAATGGAACCATCAGCTCCCTGTACAGGAGAGTTTCTAGGGAATGACGTCTTGAAGAAAAAACCTGGGAGGGACTTTTGGAAAAGGTCAAAGGTCGCCTTAATAAATGTGAATGGCTGCTGCCTGAAAGTTTTAGTTGCCAGTAATTTGGTAACTTCAGCTCTGTGGCCCGTTTGGCCTGTGTTGACCCCCCCCCGCCTCGCTCCTGTCTCCTTTCTGGGACGAGCTACACTGGATTCCTCACAACAGAGGAAGGGGGGTGGGGCCCAGTCCACTTGGGCCAGCAGGGGGGGTCGGTATAGCTTTCAGGGGAGCATTTGCCTCTCTACACTGTTTCAGCCTGTCTTATCTCTGTGAGATGGAAGCATTCAGAAAGTTGCAGAGAGACCGGTGTGTCAGTCTGTTACCGAGGAGGCATCAGCTGACGGGACATGAGGTCTCTCTCCAGCCGGACCTCACTGACCCGTATCCTGCCATCACTTACCAAATAGGTTTTTATACTTGTGGTTTCCACACTCTGCACCAACGAGACAAACGTCAGCCGCTGAACGTTCTCCTGGCTGTGAGCAGGAGGAAGAAGATGTGAAACTGCTGTTTGTAGAAAATGGTTAATAAGAATATTTTAGGAGTCAGAGTTCCACCCGGAGACAGAAAAATTATTATTTTTAGCCAACGGAGGTTAAAATGAAGGGCAACTGGACTTGGTTGAAGATACTGGAAGACGTTTCGTCCCTCATCCAAAGGACTTCTTCAGTTCTGACTGACTGGCAGGGAAACTCAGCTATTTAACCTCAGTGGGGTCGTTGGCCCGGGTCATCGATACCGCTGGTTCGTTAGTGTTCCTTGTTGCTGTGACGACAGTCGTTACAGTCGTTAAGACTACCTGTGGCCAAGACTGAACGACCATCGTTGGTATCTTCACCTGAGGCCAATAGGTTACGTTTGTTGAGTTTCCTGGGAAGTGATGAAAGGACAGCATTGTAAGTGGGGGATAAGTGGTGGCGTAGACCCCCTCCCCTGTTCAATGACGGCTTCTCCACCCTGGTGTAGATGCTTCCTTGACACCTCTTTCAAACCATCCATCTTCTCTGTCTAAAATGTGCACCTGGTGGTCCTCAAACGAGTGTCCTCTGTCCTTCAGATGT
>NC_060161.1:36049162-36054162 GCF_021292245.1 Micropterus dolomieu
TGTTTGTTAAAAATCCTCCTGAGTTTCTCTGATACTCCAGACACGTATGGAATCACAATGTTGTTGCGTTTGACCTTCTTTTCCTCCCCTGTAGTTTTGTTCTTCTTGGATCTTGTGGCTGTCTTCACAAAGGTCCATTTAGGGTATCCACAGGCTGTAAGTGCCCCCTTCAGGTGGTTCTGTTCCTTCTCTCTGGCTTGGGCGCTTGTTGGTATGTTTTCTGCTCTGTGGTGCAGTGTTCTCATGACCCCTAGCTTGTGCTCCAGTGGGTGGTGGGAATCGAACAGTAGGTATTGGTCTGTGTGTGTGGGTTTTCTGTAAACACCAATCTGCAGGCTCCTGTCCTCTTCAATGTGTACAGCGCAGTCCAGGAAGGCCAAACTGTTGTTGTGAACATCTTCTTGTGTGAAGTTGAAAATCTAAAATCCAAACCATCAGTCTCTCTAACAGCCATTTCAAAAACCGTATGGTAAAGTTCTCAGATCAGGAAAAACTCTGCATTTCGTGTACATGACTTGAAACCTTTTGGCAATTGTTATTTTTTTTAGTTTGAAATCCCAGAGTTAAGCACAGCTGTAGCAGATAGAGAATGCAAACTCAGTTTTATCATCAGTCCATTTAAACTTATGTTTTTTACGTATCACATCTGACATATTTTGTTTACTAGCTGATAATTAAGATGTTGCAGGCAAAACACATGATCAGTCTAAGAAAGTAACACAGAAGATGACAATACAGTGAGAAGAAATAAATATTATTACAATATAGGTGACAACAACTAACGCCACTGGTTGGTCAGGTTGTGATCTATAAAAAACAAACTCGTTGAAGACATTGAAAATGTGCAGGACGCACATTTTCAATGTCTTTAACGAGTTTGTAAGTAAGTAAACTCTGAACCATGTGTACACACATAAAGAGGAGAAACGAGAAATGGCGACTCATATGGCAGAAGGATGAAACTGTTTGAAGTGAATAGTCCTACAACTGTGTAAAATATATCAAAATATTACCTCTGAGTAGTATAGCTTAAAGCCTAAAGCCTTTCTAAATAATCAGACACTTGTTTGATTGATTCTCCCTGAAGTTCGCTATAACCCCCCCCCCCAAAAAACAAACAAACAGGCACACAAAAACCATGACTGAGGATAATAAACATAAACGGAGATTCTGTTTCTGCAAAAGAACACCTCAAACCGTTTAATCAGGAATCATATTAATTACTTGTATGCAGTACAATTTATTCTCATAAATAAGGTGAACAGGAGACAAATTACATTTAAATTGATGCCGTTTTCAATGCGTCAGTCGAGCAAATACTAGTACATAGTTTCATATTATATATTTATCACATGTTCGCTTCCTAATCGAGCCAAACGCTGTGCGCCAGCGTATGGAATGTGATGTTTGTTATGGAAAATAACACTGTTTCATTGTCATTTACAACAAGTCAGAGGCTATTTCTTTTAACTCATCGCCATCGTTGTGAAGTAAGTGGACTGTTTGTGTAACCTAAATACATGTTTAAACACAGGTGGAATGCATTTGGTTTACTCTCTTTTCAAACGGGGGGAATCCAAATTAGTACCGGGGTCATCCCGTCTTGCGGGTGTGTGTATGTGTCCCTTCGGTCAGAGACGTCACTACTCAGGAGGAATGCCCGGTTCCTGCAGATCGGTAATAAAGGGAGTGGAGCCCCGGCGCCCCTTCTCCTCTGGTGCATGAGCGTTGCATGAAAGGGCATTTTTGGCAACAGGAAAAGACACATTTTATGCTGTAATGTACAACTCCCAGCAGGTCGGACATATCAACTTCAAAACTGTCCCAGAAAACCCTTAACATATTGATGAGGCCATGATGTAAAACTTGAGTTTGCAGTTAACGGCGTGGCAGTGGCAGCGAGGTTAAACTCTTTGCCTTTGAAGTTGTTGTAACTTCAGTGTACATGCTCACATAACTGTCCCACCCCGAACACAGATGATGATGGATAACAAGTGTGACAGTGTATTAAATGTAAATGTCTGTGCTGTTAGAAAGATGTGTTCTGTTGTTAATGATGAACGGGGGTTACATACTGTAACCCGGATTCTATGAGTATAGGCGCAGCCCTCTAAGGCTATCGCTATTGGGTTTACCCCTTCCGTGCACCTGCGCAGCACTGAGAATTTTATTCTACGCCCACCCACAGCGTGGGCCTCTCCTAAGTCCACACCTTGTATATATATGTGGTGATGGCGCATAGATAAGATGCTTGCCTTTTTGTCCCTGAGCAAGACACTTGTCAAAGGTGTGTGACCTCTGACATCTATAGCCATTGTAAGTCACTTTGGATAAAAGCGTCAGCTAAATAAATAAATGTAAATGTAAATATATACAACGGTGAGACCCAGCCTTCAGCTCCCAAATGCCTTTTCTTCAGCACTGAGAACCAAGGTCCAGTGAGGCTTACAACTTAGAGGGCTTTGCCTATACTCATAGAATCCAAGTTACAGTACGTAACCCCTGTTCTATTTCGTATAGGCTTCACCCTCTAAAGCTATTGCTATTGGGTTAGAGGTAAAGCAGGATGAGTCAACGCCTCACTGGCCTAGTCAGAGAGAGACAGGAGACATCCTGCAGGTAGAAATGGCCAAAAGAGCAAGAGGACGACCAGGAGGCCGCCGTGCAGATGTCGTCCACTGTCATCCCACCATGCAACTCCACTGATGAGGAGACGCCTCTCGTGGAGTGCGCTCTGATGCCATCCGGGGGAGACTCCCCGGCAGACACGTAAGCCTGGGAAATGGCATCGCCAGTGAGACAGGCGTTGCGTCGACAGGGGAAGTCCCTTGGACCACTCTACTGTAGTGCACAAACAGATGCTGCGAATGGTGCCAGGCGACCGTGCACGCCACATAGCAGGACAGTGCTCACACTGGGCAGACGAGGTGGGATGTGGCGTCCTCCGCCGACCCATGGGGGGGGAGGGAAAAAGCCCGAGAGGGTGATGACCCGCGACCGAAAGGAGCTCATAATGCTTTTAGGCATGAATGTCGGGTAAGGGCGCAGGATGGCCGATGACCCATGGGGGACCTGCCTTGAAAGGGCGGGTCTGGCGCAGAAAGAGGGATCTGCATGGGTGTCCCCCCCCCCCCTCCCGGATGCACTCGCGGGTCCACCGCCATTCTGCAACCCTGCCGCTCTCAGGAGAGGGGAGGCGGAGGCGGCCACGGTCGCCTGGAGGTCCACACAAGGTGGGGCTACCACTCTTGTGGGCTCATAGCCATGCCGCTCCCTTGGAGGGGCAGAGGCAGGCAACCGGGTAGCGGGTCTGCTCGTGACCGCGTTGCCAGAAAGCATAACATCTGGCCGCAGCTGGGCCGGGTAAGACGGAAGAAACGAGCTGAGTGGCGACCATGGTCAGGGGTGAGGGCTGGGAAATGAGTGAGAATGTTCCTCGTAGCCTCTGGGAGGACGGACTGCTGGAGCCACAGGATCCGGTGGATCTGGGTCTGCCAGACGGCCATCTGGGCAGTGGTGACGGCTGAGGCGATGCTAGCACCCATGCTAATGTCCTCTTTTTTTTTGGTGGTGGAATTAGCCACCAGCTTGGTGAAGGAGAATGCTATGGGAGGGACTGGGGGACTGGGGGAAATCCCAGATCTGCTGGATCCTTAGGTGGAGCCCTTAGTGATGGGACGTAAGTGGAGACCGGGGTCCATGGCAGCACCCTAGCCGGCTGGCTAAGGGGCCATTTCATCCGGATGTAAATGCTCCGTACTTGTATAGCGCCTTTCTAGACACACTGAAAGTGCTCAAACGGAAACTAACATTCACACTCACTCATACACATACACTCATGCATTCATACATTCAGTATCTTGCTCAACCGACACGCAACCTGGGGATTGAACCGCTGACCTTCCGATTAATGGCCAACCCGCTCTACCTCCTGAGCCATGGATGGAAGGGGTGGAAACATCGCCGGAGAGAGCCCCCTCGAGGCTGGGATCACCCTCGTGAAGACCAGGGTTGATGTCTGGAGGTTGGAATGGCTGAAGAGGAGAGAGGCTGGGGGACCCGTGGGGGGAGAGGGCGGAGTCGTCTGACTCCTGTTCCTCTGGCAACAGCATCCCCATCGCTTCGTCCAGCAGGTGTGTGGGCTCCCACACTTCCTCGTCAAGGAAGACGAAGTTATCCGCACGGCGTTGACGCTCCTCGGTGGAGAGGAGAGCACAGTACAGGCAGCGTGACTCAAGGGTGAGAGCCCATCCGGCGTGCGCTGGGCCGAGGCAAGCCTCACATTGGGGACGGCGACCCCCCGGCAGGATGAAGTCCATCTTGCAGACGTCACACAGCCGGATGGAAGTGGCATCGTCTCGCCTCGGCAGGTAGGAAGACATCGTTCTTCTCACTGCAACCAGGTTTCTCTTTTTCTTCTATTTCTGTCTTCTTTGCTCTTAGACGTCAAGCTCAGTGCTGAAGAAAATAGGGAGCCGAAGGCTGGGTCTCACCGTTGCATATATACAAGGTGCGGATGTAGGAGAGGCCCACGCTGTGGGTGGGCGTAGACTAAAGTTCTCAGTGCCACGCAGGCACGCGGAAGGGGTAAACCCAATATTGATAGCCTTAGAGGGCGATGCCTGTATTCCACACATTTTTGGAAAAATCGCATTGGAGACAATAAACCAAAAAGAAAGAGTTTAAGCATTTCAATTTCAAAACACTGTTCATGATATCAAAATCAGTCCCATTCATACCGCCATCTTCATAGTTTTAACCATGTCAGTCTTCCTTATATAACGGAATTTATTTCTCCACATGAAGTTAAAATTGATTGTATTCACTGCTTTGATCATACTCACTGATATGGGTAAGGAGAAAGCCGGGTAAATGAGTCTGGACAAACTATCTGTTGTAGAGAGTAGAACCCTTCCTAAGATTGTGACGTCGCTCTGCAGCCACCTATTTAGAATTGACTTACATTTGTCTGATTCCACGTATTCATATAGCCAATTGTT
>NC_060161.1:36054182-36056600 GCF_021292245.1 Micropterus dolomieu
TTTTTTTCTGTCAAGATGGGGTGCTGAGTGTACATTACTGAGAAATAAAATGAACTTTTTTGATTTTTGGAAAATTGCTGCAATGAAACAAAGAGTGAAAAATTTAAAGGGGTCTGAATACTTTCCGTACCCACTGTAGATCTCCATTCATCGATGAACAAAGATTTTCTATTAACCAAAATGTATCTGGTGTGTTGTGTGGTGTGATTATATATTAACTTCCTGTAGAGAAGGACTTGCTGATGGAAAGCAGAGAGTTTAACAGGTATTGAGCTGCAATCATAATCACACAGGAGAAAAAATGTATTCCACACATTTTTGGAAAAATCGCATTGGAGACAAACCAAAAAGAAAGAGTTTAAGCATTTCAATTTCGAAACACCGTTCATGATATCAAAATCAGTCCCATTCATACCGCCATCTTCATAGTTTTAACCATGTCATATAACGGAATTTATTTCTCCACATGAAGTTAAAATTGATTGTATTCACTGCTTTGATCATACTCACTGATATGGGTAAGGAGAAAGCCGGGTAAATGAGTCTGGACAAACTATCCGTTGTAGAGAGTAGAACCCTTCCTAAGATTGTGACGTCGCTCTGCAGCCACCTATTTAGAATTGACTTACATTTGTCTGATTCCACGTATTCATATAGCCAATTGTTCTTTTCCCTTTGGAAATAACAATTCCCAAGTATTTAACCTGCTTCTTAATTTTTATATTATGTAGTGACTGCAGAGGATAATCATGTAAGGTTATCATTTCACATTTATCTACGTTCAACTGTAAGCCTGAGGCCTTAGAAAACTGGCTGATCGTCTGTAACGCTAAAGGGATTCGATTTTCATCCTTTCAAAATAAAGTTGTGTCATGAACAGAGGGTGAATGAGACCTTTCATCATCTGTGTTTACAGACCTGCTGCTTCAGCCCAACATCTCTGTGTCCTCCTCCGTGAACGGGGTCTCCGAGGCCCTGCAGCAGGGGTTTCAGGTGTCCAGGGGCTCCACCTTCACCATCAGCTGCTCCATCCAGCCACAGTACCCAGGAGGCTCCTTCCAGCTCGCCTTCACCTCCTCCATCACATCACACAACTACACCCAGCCAGCTGTCAATCACTCTGCCCACTTCCTGTTTCCTGCTGCAGAGCCCGCCCACCAAGGAAGCTACAGCTGTGTTTATCACCTCCATGTTTCTTCTCATGACTTCTCCTCTGAGAGCCGTCGGCTGTCTCTCACTGTCTCAGGTAAGCTGAAGCAGAGCAGCTGAAACGTCACACTGACTGTTTCCATGCAGCTTTGGAAAAGAAGATCCGTTCAAACTGGCGTTTTCCTGCCGTGCCCGGTGTGTTTGTCACTTTTTAGATTCCCCTGGAAACAGTTTCCGCTGTCTTCTGTGCTACTTGCAGCGTTCCTGTTTTGTTTTCTTACTCTGCAACACTTTTTCTAAATGCTGTGCATGTGTTGTTGTATTGGTTAAATAACGAGGAGATCTGCTGTATGTTGACATCATTCTCACTGTCTTCGCCGCCCTCCTCCTCCCGAACAGGGAGCTAGCTAAACTAAGCAGTAAGACCTGCATCAGGGTCCTCCACCATGTCCCCACAGCCAGCACTAGCCGAAACCATCTTGTCTCTGGGTTTTGCAGTTGGGAAAAGCAGGGGTCGGTTTTTGAAGCCACCGACACCCTGAAGCTCTGTTGCAGAGTTGTTAGTATGGAGCTGCTCACAGGAGTCAGTGAGCAAAGCCTAGATGCAGAGATCCTAGTGTGGTAGGGAAATGTCCACAAGAGCCCACATATAAAATTTTATTTCTAAAAGCCAGAATCAGACACCAAGCCAAAGCCTGCTTAAATGTGATTGGTCCAGAACCAGAACGCTTCTGGTACCAAAACCTTGTCTCTTGCCTCCAGATTCTGCGTTCAGATATCTTTTGATAGAGATTAATGATGGACTGAAGTGGTTTTGGGAGATTTCAGGTCACTACAGTTTGTGTTTAACAGGAGCTGATGGGCTCATGATGTTGTGTGATGTGATGACTGTCCATGTGTTTGTTCAGATCCAACAGGTCTTCTCATCAAAGTGGTCGTCCTGCCGCTGACTCTGCTGTTGGTGATCGCTGCCCTTTGTTTCTACTATAAGGTACTGACACATGTCTGTTGTTTAGAGGACTGAGATGAAGCACTCGGTCTGTGTTTACTGACCTGAAGAAGAGGAGGAGTGATGCACTAACTCTCATGTGTGCTGTCATGTCTCTCCAGGCCAGCAGGGGGCAGAAGCCGGGCAGGCAGGAGGACATTGAGCTGGATTATTATAACGGGTGTGTTTCTGCAGCTGAAGGAGGGCCGACTGAAGAGGAAGGAGCTCAGGGAGCAGAGTAGGACCTCCAAGGAGCTCATCTCAGCTGCCTCACAACCCAC
>NC_060161.1:36056620-36077407 GCF_021292245.1 Micropterus dolomieu
TGATGCACTAACTCTCATGTGTGCTGTCATGTCTCTCCAGGCCAGCAGGGGGCAGAAGCCGGGCAGGCAGGAGGACATTGAGCTGGATTATTATAACGGGTGTGTTTCTGCAGCTGAAGGAGGGCCGACTGAAGAGGAAGGAGCTCAGGGAGCAGAGTAGGACCTCCAAGGAGCTCATCTCAGCTGCCTCACAACCCACCATCAGCTCAGTCAAGGATTTTACACTTTTATACTGATGTTCCCTTTAAACAATACGGCTGGAATTATTAGATTACATTATAAACTCTGTTTTTATTACACTCAACAGGAAAAGAGCAAAACCAACAATGTGTTAGTCTTTTCAGTCTTCCTGTCTGTGGCTTGCAGCTCCAAGCCCATTGGCTCCTACTGAAGACCTCAATCTTTAAAAGTCCTCACAAATACAGTTAGACCAAATGTATTCATACCCATGCCAGATTTTGATTCATAGTGAATTTTCAATTTAGGTTTCATTGGGCTGTGACAAAGTGACAAAGACAGAAGCAAAAGCAAGATATTGTGTTAGAGATGTTAATGATAAATCTTAACTTTTTCTACGTTGTTGTTTTTATTTGCACTGAAAATGTCATGTTTTCCCACCCTCTGTTGCATCATGGTTAGCATCATCAATTCCTCAACAGTCTGGACCCAGAAACAGAAACAATTACCGCTCAATCTCTAATCTACCTTTCCTTAATAAAATCCTGGAAAGACCTGTGGCTGCCCAGCACCATGTGTTCCACCATTAACTATTTGAACCCCTCCAATCACAAATTACCTTCTCATTGCTGTGGACAGCGTTCTCATCAGTATACTCATTTTCTTTTACCTCTCTGCAGCCTTCAACACTATCTTACACATCCTCATTCTTCACAGCCTCAGAACTTATTAGCCTTACTGGCACAGCGCTCTCCTGGTTCCTGTCCCATCTCTTCAACAGGAAACAATATATCACCTTCAAAGATTTCAGCTCCACGTTGGCGGCAGTTAAAAATGGTTTTCCCCAGGGATCTGTACTTGGTGGAGCCCTTCTTTTCAATATCTACATGCTACCCCTTGGCCACATTACATGGACTTTATTTCCTCTGCTATGCTGATGACACACAACTGTACATCAGCAACCATCCCTCAACCCAGCTCCCAGCCGTGCCACTTGTTAACTACCTGCAAGACACAAAGACTTGCACAATTGCTAACTTCCTCAAACTCAACAACAATAAAACTAAACTCGTGGTGGTGGCTCCAGAGTCGCTGCTGAAGAAGGCTGGTGACATCCTCCTGGAGGTAGATGGCTGTGCCATCTCTGCATCCCCTTAAGTTTGAAACCTGGGAGTCATCCTGGACTCACCCTTTCATTCCAGTCTCACATCAAAAACATCACCAAATCTGCCTTCTACTATCTCAGAACATTTCCAGGCTCCGGCCCTCACTCTCTGACTCTGTGGATGAGACTCTCATTGTATTTTCCATCATGTCCCATCTTGATTACTGCAGTGGTGTCCTCTTTGGTGTGCCCTGCAAAGCCCTCTACAGGCTCCAATAACTCAGCTGCTACAGTTTTAACATGCGCTAAATTCTGGCAGCACATCACCCATACCCTACTGCTGCTTCACTGGTTGCCAGTCAGGTCCTGCATCACTTACAAAATCCTCTTCCTCACCTAAAAATTCCTCCATGGACTTGCACCACAATACCTTATTGATTTTCTCCACCCGTACATCCAACAGAGATATCTGCAGTCCTGTGACAAAGATCTGCTTGCTGTCCCCCATTCCAGACTATGGTATTCTGGGGACAGATCCTTCTGTGTTGCTGCCCCCACACTCAGGAACAAACTCCCACTTGAGATCCACACTGCCCCTTCCTTGTGCATGCTTGAAAAGCATCCAAAAGTAAACCTGGGTTCCAAGTTCACGGAAGTCTTCAGGCCTTAAACACAACTCTCATACACCCCCTTTTTTGTTGGGTACCTTGAAAAGCGCTATATAAATTATTATAAATTATTAGTATTATTATTTTGTCCAATGTTTCATATCCCATTAAAATGTCCTCCAGTAATCAATGGCAAAACAGTCACAACAATTAAACAGTTTCTATATTTGCTAATAAGCTTTTTGCATGTCTCTACTGGGATTTTGGACCACTCCTCTTTTGCGATGATCTCCAGGTTTTTGAGGTTGGAAGACCTCCTTTCCATCACTCATGTCTTTAGTTCCCACCACAGATTCTCCATTTCCATTTCTTGACCACTTTGGCTGTATGTTTGGGATCATTGTCTTGTTGGAAGATCCAACGCTGCCCAAGGCCAAGTTTTTCTGCAGACTGCCTGATGTTTTCCTGTAGAATCTCAATATAGTCCTCTTAATAATATAAATAATGCTATTTACTTTGACAAGGTTGCCTGGCCCATTGGGTCAAAAGCATTTTCTTTCTTTCACCAAATAAAAGCCACGTCCTTGTGTCCAAACAACTCAGTCTTTGTCTCATCCGACCACAGAACTGATGACCAAAAGCTTTCTTCTTTGTCCAGTTGAGCTTTTGTGTCTTGTCTTGTGGTTGGCGTGCATAGAGACCAGCCTTGTGCAGTGTCTGCTGGATTGTCTGAGATGTTGGTACCACAGTTGCTCAGATTCATCAGGACAGCCTTGGTGGTGATTCTTACTGGCCTCTCACACCCAAGGCCTTTAGGAATCCTTGGGTATAGCTTAATAATTACAACAATTATTACTAGTGGTCACTTTGTTATTAAATGTTTAATTATTTCTTATGAGTTAGTTAAATCAATCAGTCAGTCTCAAATCTGAGGGTCAGTTCTTTGTACAGTGACCTGGATCACTAAATAGTACACACACACACACACACACACACACATTCTTGTGTTCCAAGTGAGTATTTATTAATTAACTAAAGTGAATACAAGTGAGGGTAAATGGATATCATCAACACGGCCACATGGTGTGCGCTCACTGGATTTTAGTTGTATTAGTAGAACAATAAAGCCTTAAACTGAAAAGACATCCCAGGTCAAAAAGAAGTGCTCTTAAAGGTACTGAAAATATACTTGAAATTCACATAGTATGCTTATAGTACATTCATGCTTCTAACATGCTTACTACAAGTATATTACAGATATATTCTGCTGACCTTTAACATACTTCTGAAAAGTACTTTGAATAATTTGGTAATAAATATATACTAAATTAAACTTTTAATAAATATGCTTAAATAAAAATATATTTTTACAACATTTTAGTCTATTTATTAAAAATATATTTATTTAACTGTTATACCTGTGTTTATGTAAATACTGTTTAGGTGTACTTTGTGGAAGTACATTGTTAAACAATTACACTTTTAGTGGGTTAAAAATATATTTATGCCAAACATGCTTCATTGTGTAGGCTACTGCAAAATATTGTAATTATCTATGTAATTGCCACATGTTTCAGCCATGTTTCCAGTGGTATGATTTTTAAAAGCATATTATTTCCTTTTTTTTTCATTTATTTTCCTTCTTTTAATTTAGTTTAATCAGGTAAATAGCTAGTTGAGATAAGACCTCTTTCATAAAGGTAACCGGGCCTAGAAGGAAGCAGCACATGTTGTTAACTTAACAAACAACAACATATTGAAATAAGCATACTTTAAATCATATTGTAGTTATACATGTTTCTGTTTGTAAACAGTAAACACTTGTACACAGGGCGGAAGTGTGCCCTCCGCCCAGCCCACTAGCGCAGTGCATTCAGTAGGACTAATCAAAATCAAGGTTTTCAAATCAAGTCCTCTTCACGAAAGTTGCTTACTGTTGCTGAGAGAGGGAAGCTATTTCTGGCCAGAAATTATTTTGTTTCTCTGGTTCTTTTGTTTTACTTTACTGACTCGGATTTGGAAGGTGGACACCTCAGACATAATAAGAAAAGAACTCAGAGGAGAAGAATATCCAGTCAGCTCCCTGCAGAAGTTAAATGTGAAAAGAGCTAAAGAGGCGCGACTGGCAAGTTACAAGCAGGAGAGGACAGACGCAGATAACGTTAACGAAAGTTGAGCTCACTTTGGGTTTGACAATATTTTCCTTGGTGGATAGCTCTGATGTGCATTAGCTAATGCTAGCACGTGGATTAATATATTTGTTAGCTAACATTAGTTAGCATTTTTCAACAACTTTTGTCTGCCTTAAACAGTGTTGGGAGTAACGTGTTACAAAAAAACGCAATTAACGTTACAGTAGTTTATTGCTTTTTGCTGTAAGGCAATTTTTAATGTTACTAAAATTTCGGTAATATACAGTCTCAGTAACCTGTTGCTGGAATTTGATGCATGAGATTTTAACCAGGCAGGTCTGTGCATGTGTGTGTGAGAGGCCACAATTCTGCTTTTGCACTGTTAAAATGACCAGTAAGGTCTTTATCAGAGTAATAATGCAACCAATATGTTGCTGTCTGTGTGCTAGGTTCACATTTTTAAAGTCTACCTGAATACTCACATGTCCATGTTTACAGTAAGTTATTGGTCATTGTAATCATTATTATTCATAATGTCTGTAAGTCTGAAGCTACTATAAATCATCAGCTAAGCATCAGTGTTAGACTATTCAAAAGTGCATATCTTCAAGGTTTTTTCTCTTCACTGCAACCATGGAGGGGGAATCATTACAGTGACCAATAACTCTGTTATAACAGCAGTGTTAAATTTTACATGCATATGTGAGACTTGTTTTAAGACGCGCTTGAAATAATGTTTTTATGTACTGCAATGCCTGACCACACGATATAATAGCATGTGATGTCATGTAAAATACTGCTCAACTTCATGTCCATTTGTATGGTCATAGATACTGTATTCAACTAGAAAATTAAATAAAGAATATTAATAAAGGTTTGCTATAAGAATAGAATTACAGTGTTTATAATGATACGCAAATGAAGAACTAAACTAGGTGGAAGTACTGGCCTGACTGAATATTTACTATATCTCATTTGCAACTGCATTTCTTTTCTTTTAGAGCTTCCTGGGGTCGTCGACTCACTCAGATGGCTTAGAGGCCGCGAAAACCTCAAAGAACCAGCTGGACCCTCACAAGCTCCATGTGCTCATAGGTATGTCTGGCTCCTGCACACCATCACTGTTTTTGCTCTCATTACATGTCAGCGGGGTCAGACTATATAAACAAATATTCTTGTGAAAAAATAATTTTATTTAAAATATTGTTATACATTAAGTAATTGGCTACTTTTGTACTTCACTAATTGACTGCTGTGTTAATGTGAAATGACATGTAAACAGAACAGTTTTTAAGCAAGTCTGTATGTTTGTATTATTTGTTGTACCTGTTTAATAACATTTTATCATACACAGCTCCTTGGCTGAATGCACAGTAGAGTTTATGTGATGTTTTTGATCACGTTGTAATGGAAGAACCGAGCGTTTACTGGCACGGGTCCCTTGTGGAAAACCATTTCACCTCAGTGTTTCCCACACATAGGCTTAACTTGGGCTGGCCGCCCAGGTAGATTAACAGCCGCCCAAGTAAATTTGGCGACCCATGCGCGAGCTTACTATGAGCTTAGAACAATGATCAGGCAAAAGGTGGTTGCAACTTTGTGCAGCCAGAGAAAAACAAACGCCTTGCTCCCGCGGGGTAATGTTATGTCATGGTGATGTGACATCACGGTGACGTTTTGCAGCGCCAGGTGTTGTGACAAATTCTGCCTGCCTGCCGAGAATTAGATGCACCTCGCGTGTGGTAACGCCCTTTTATGCTGAGAACAGAGGTGGGCTCAAATCTCGGCAGGTAAATTAGTCTACATAATCTGTTCTGCCAAATTGTGCATCCAGCTGTATAGGACATTTTAAGACACTTTGCTGTGCTCATTGATCAACTGCGGTTACCACATATTAAGTGCTAAATCAAAAAGGAAGGCTGCTTCTACTAACTGTAGCTAATAAAATATCAATATCGAATCATTTACCATTTGCTGTCAAAGTTGCATGTTTGGTACCCTGTAGACCTGTGTTTGAATCTGGGCAGGGTGACGGCGCTCGCCTTTGGCCGCATATGGTGTCAGAAGTGGGACGGCTCGCCGAGAGGCCGTCTGAACCGGGCCCAGAGTCCGAACCGTATGAGGGACCCCCGTGGGTAACATTAATGATGGGATGTGTATAGTGTACTTTTCAGTAATACTGATCATCATTTTACTGATTTTATTTTCATTTGAAGGTATTTTGGTCAAGATGTGATACATGCTGCTGTACCTTTTATGTACACAAAATTATTTTTTTTTAGTTTTCTGCGTGTGTGTGTGTTGTAAAATACTATTTTCTAACTGATTTTTATTATTATGCTAAATGGGCATTTTGCAAATTATTTTTAATGCATTAATAATGAATTATTCTCATACTGAATGGTTTCATAAAGCAGCTTCCTGAGATATTAATAGTGGCTCTTGGAGTATACTAGTAATAAATTACTAATATGCTGAAATGCTAATAAAAATGTTGAGGGAACACATTTAAAATATATTTAAACTGTTCTTCAAGTGTAGCACAAAAGGGTATTTTAAGTTAAAATTTAAAAAGTATATTTAAATTACAGTAAAGGTACTTAAAATAGGTCCATTTTAACACAACTAATTATATTAAAATATATTGCAACTATCTTAAAGTTGACTTTAAGTATTGAATATTGTAAGAAATAACACATTTATTATACACTTAAAATATGATAAGTGCATCCAAAAAAGTGCTAATTAAGTATATTTCTTTATCACTTGGGATTTACCTGATTTTCTAAATGTTTGCATCTGCCCAGCTCTGTGACTGTGACAAGCCTCAGAAACCAGGCGCTCTTCTGTGTAACTGAATCATTTCAGTTAATGAAGCAAATGCAGGTTACAGGCTGGTTAAGTTATGAAAGTATGAATGGAAAATGTAGCATTCTAAAAAAGTAGATTACTGGCCTACAGAAAATACTGGAGTGAAGAGTAAAAGTAGAGTTTTAAAAAAGGAACGTGAAAAGGTGCCAATTACTCTCTTTATTTTATTTATTTATAACTTATAACAAGTTCCTACCTGTCCTGCAGCAGGAGTCCTCACTGCTGTCTTCAGGTAGGCTGTAAGTAACAGCAGCACAAAAGAAACGTAATATTGAGGCACTTAGCTTCACCTGCCTCGAGCAAACTCTTTTTTTTTCTCCCTTAACATTTCAGCACCACCTTTTCCTTGTGTCACATGTTTTCTATAGGCTACATTATTTTTGTCCGCCTGTCAACCGTTTAATCATGTCTGATGCGGAGTGAGTGTGTGATTGATTGATTCATTGATTGATTAGTCATTCAAACCGCCTCGGCTATGAGCCAACTCCGAAATGGCCGGAAAAAGGGGGGGGGGACATAGATTTTGCCATATAAAATGGCTCAAACGTATATGCCGCTTTCACATTTGTACTTTTGGTACATAGACTTTGCATTTATAGGTGATTATAATGCTCTCTCATGGTAGAACTTGCAAGACAATTTCAAATGGTATAGAAACTTACATTTTCTCAAAAGTTCGCAACAATTTCAATAGGTATGAATAATTTTGGACTTGGAATTTTAAGTACAAATTTTTGTAAAAAGAAAAAACCATAGAAATAGTTAGAAAAAGATTTATCATCAATATCTCTAACACAATATCTTACTGTCTTTGTCACTTGTTTCTGTCATTTCCAGCCAGATGAAACCTATTGGTAAAATTTAAATTTGGGTACGAATAATTTTGGGCTTAATAGTTTCATTTTCAAACTAAGTATCGGGATACAAACATCCAGCACAATTCGAAACCAAATACTGCTATTTATGTCTCTGACAGAATCTATGTATTAACTCTCACCATAAATATACACTTCTTCTATATGTCTTTACAGGTAGCCTACATTTGGGAGAAGTGCTGTGAGCCGAGTGAAATAGAAAGAGGCCTACAGTTATTGTTAGGGTGGGGTGTCAAGTAAGACATGAAACAAACAGAAGATGTGAAACATTAGTCAAGTACTTTTCTGGCAAAAAATACAGATATTATATAAACAAAAGTATAGTGATTACTGTGGCCACCCCTTGTCTTAAACACATGTGCTGTGTACACACGTGGCAGAAATGAGTGCAACATGCTGTAAGTTACCATTTCAGCACAACTGAAGGTTACTGATCTTACAAAGTCTAATGCTCTTCCTCCTCCCTTCCCTTTCTCTGTACTCACTAACCAAAGTATCTGCAGCTACTGTGCGGACTGTACTGTGTCCATGTTTCAAAGAAATTTGGATGTTTATACTTTATACTATACTACTATATTTAAGTTATTTGTTGGATAATTATTTTTTTCAGATGCAGATTCAGTTTGAGTTCATTTGATATAATTTATATTGTGATCTGTCAACATATAATAAAGTTTGTGAAATAAGAAAATGTCTTGTCTTCTTTACAGACTCATTCACTACTATTAGTAAAGGTTTTTTATAAACCCTTTGTGGTAACATGATATCTTTGTAATACCACAGGTCCCGTACTAGTAAAATTAAAAAAGACCAAAACCTAAAAAATAAAGTGTCGTGGAAATTATATTCCTGGTGAGGGGCTGAGCAAATAATTGGGTTACAACAAACCTTTATCTTTGAAGAATTTATTTAACAAAAGAGAATAAACAGAGAAGTACTACAACACTAATCAGCTGGACCAGAGGTTCTGTCTCCTAAGACAGTCACTAACGTCTGGCCCCAAGCAAAGGGAAGCATCATCGTTTACACAGTCTAGGTTTCTATGTTTTGGGGAACAGAGATCCTCTCTCGGCCCTGAATGATCATTCCAGGAGAGGAACAACAAGAGGAAAGCACCAAAACAATCTCACAGCTCTGACCTAAACCCTGGTATGTGGACAGACGTATAGAAGTATAGCAGAGGAAAGGTTAAGGATAAAAACACAATACATAATAATAATAATAGTAAAAAATTAAATGTAAGAGGACACAATTTTCTGCTATAACATAAAGCACTTTATTCATGGCCGATGAAATAGAAACTTAAATTGGGTATTTATAATGCACGAAGTAGCAAAGCCATAACATTTATACAAAAACTGTCCAGATCATGCCCCATCTGGGTCACAGTGGTCATCATGACGCATCTTCCTGGGGATGCTTAGATTTTCCTGATGCTGCTGACCGCTGGTTTGTCTTCAGGCCTTTGCTTGACTGAAGCATGACAGACTCCGGACCCAGAGTCCAGCAGGTGAGTCTGGTGGGTCCGGGAACACCTCAAACATGAGTTTCTTCAGGTCACTCGGATGATCTGTAAAACACGAAAGAGTCACTGTTACTTTCAAACCAAACTCCAGAGTGGAAGAGGCGCAGTCCATCCTGAGTGACAGCCAGTGCGCTGCAGCAGCACCAACCGGAGTGCCAGCATTTGTATTTAAACTCAAACTTAGTATTTCTTGTTTGCTTGCTGGAATTCAGAAGAAGAATTCAGGTTTTAGTTAAGAAATGGACTCTTGTGGACATTTGCGATAATGACTTAATTATTGGTGGTTGAACTGTGGGTTTTGTAATGAGCACTGACTGTAATGAACTTTGTGTTTATTGCCATCAGTAGGTACCTGATTATTATTTCACTCCATGACTTGACACTTAAATTAACTTTCAGAGAAATTATGTGATACTTCTCCACTACTCACCCAGCAACCCATTTTACTGTCCCTTTCTAATCTGCATCCAATAAGGCTGACAGATAAAGTAAAACTCTATATTCATGTAGGGCTGCACATAACAATTATTTTTAGAATAGATTAATCTAACGATTACTTTTTCAATTAGTCGATTAATCTAATGAATGATTTTTGTGTATTCTAAAGGGGAAAATGTAGCCTATTAGTTGATTAATATAACAATTTATCCAAAATAAATATCAAAAACTAATTAATTAAAAAAAATCAGTATTTTATTCAGTCATCCTTAGATTAATGGTTATAGTAGCATATCTCAAAATTAATACAATTTCCACGTCACTGATGTGTTGTGATAATAACAGACATTAATTAGGCTAATTTACCTAAAACCTTAAATGTTTCTGACCTGGATGTATATCAACATAGAGTAATGCAGTATGATAATCAAACGTATTTCTGCATCAAGGAAAACAACTGAAACGATTCACAGACTGTACAGACAGTCAAAGACTGACAGTCTGTGATGTTGAATTCAGCGATGACCTTACAGTGTTGCGACTGCTCCTAAAATGACTCACTAAACAGAATTAACATGAGTTCAACAGCTAAGTATAAACTTGTACTTGAATAGGAGTCCTCTGCTGTCTTCTGTCAGCCTGGCAGGAAACACCTCTGCTGGCCTGTCTGCAAGAAACACTTCGATATCATCTCGAGATCATTGTCACCAATACTAGTATTGCAGTAATGTGAAGTATATCTCTGAATGAGAATGGGTTTGACACTGTCCAGCAGGACACTGATGTTACAGCTTTCGGGTATAAGCGAGTTAACGTTTTTTGCACGTGCCATGCATCGACCAGGTAAACTTACATAGGCTACTGCAGCAACAGACACACATACAGGCAACGGCGTGTGGGCTTAATGTCACAATACACAACAGAAACAGTTAGCCACATTAGCTGCAGAATAGGCTGACGCCAAGTTCAACAGGCAAGTGTTCAAAAAACAGAAAAGCTACATAAAAAATGGCACAACTTACAGGTTCCAAGTTTGAAGTCGGTATAGATCCATCCTTGAGTTGTTCGGTTGATAGATTTCATTTGGTTGTGAAGTTACCGCCCAGTGTTGTGTGATGGTAGATACACAACTGAACCATGAGAACCTGAAGTGGCCTTCCAACTGAAGAGGAAGTGAGGTCATAACTGAGGACCCGCCTTGACGAGAGGACTGACAGATTGCATTTTCATTTTCATTGATGTCCCTTGGAAAGCTGCTTGTAAATGTAAATGCAATGCAATAGACTGGGGGCGCTGTTTCACTAATCGCATTTGAATAAAGTCCACTATAGAGCAGGTTAAGTCTTTGAAAATGTAATGTCTAATGCTGTTCTCATTTTCATTGTCACATAGTTACAAAATGGCATTTTAAAGTAACACTATGTAACATTTGCTCTCGGGGTCCCCCTACAGTTGGGAAACAGTATTGTCTTCTACTACTGCGCAGCGCTGACTTAACATGATGCATGCTGGACTTAAAATAAGGCTGGCTGGTTAGTAGACAAGCGATACCATCTTGAGCTCTCGCGGGTTTTCACGTCTTCGGCAGACTCCCTGGCTCTGCACGCCCAATTTTTCAGTTTTTTATTTGTAAAAAAGGTTTGAAATATCCAATAAATTTCGTTCCACTTCATAATTGTGTCCCACTTGTTGTTGATTCTTCACAAAAAATTACAGTTTTATATCTTTATGTTTGAAGCCTGAAATGTGGCAAAAGGTCGAAAAGTTCAAGGGGGCCGAATACTTTCGCAAGGCACTGTAGCTGAAAATTCTCGATTATTCAACACAAAACTGTTTTTTGAAAATCCATGAAGCAATGAGCATTTGGATGACCGTATAGCTATGCTACTCAAATCAGAATCCGAATTCTCCACAGAGTCAGACACTCCTCCTCCTCCAACACACAACTATTGTGTGTAGTACACACATACGCACATGCACACAACGAAAGCCAAAACTGTTTGCTTACCCATTCCAATACAAGGCCAGTTCCCAGAGATTTCATTTCAACCTGAAATGGTCGTCTTCCTGGGCATTTTTCCAAAGTAATTTGGTCTGAAAAGGTACATACTTTCATAGGAAATTGCAGAAATGAAGTAAGCAGCTTCAGGTTGTCAAGGTAGGCGATGCAGGCCTTCTTTCCAACCAGGTCATTTTCAACTTTCAGATGGTCTGGCACATCGGACATCTGATCGTCGGTGGGGTTGGGAACAGCTACATCAAGCACGGTCTCGTCCATGGATATTTCTGGAAGCTGCTCAATATTCCCGACCTTTGATGCTGCACCACCAAACTCTGCATAAAAAGGCAAAATATGAACAGGTCTTAGATTTTTTAGTAGTGGAAAGTAACTACTACTACAAGTACAACCCTACAATATACTGATTGTGCATGAATGAAGCTAGTGAATATAACATACCGTAGTTGAAGAAAAGCATTGAATTCCTCATCAGAGCTGTCCCCATCCTCACAGAATCTTTGGTCTGTCCAGTTCTCATCCATTTCAATACTGTACATAAACACACAAGCATAAGTGTGAAAGACATATCAATAACACAAAATGAAAACCGAGTCATTAGACAGACTTACATGCTCTCCCATCTGGAGAGTCATGCTGCTCTTCTTCCTCTACAACATCCAGAGATCGCATGCTGCAGATTGAGTAAAATAGAGTTAGACGATAACAGTATAGATAAGAAGACATAGTGGGAAAAAGTAAATGAGCATTTAGTCCACATTAGTTCAAGCAAAAAACATTCATTCACTGTCTCAGATAAACTAAGAAGGCACAGAGCACAAACTGTTTCACCGTTGTTGGTGGCAGGCGTCACTCGCCTACAGCACTCAACACTCCTCAAACTGTTCCATTACACTCATGTGCAATTTGTCTGTGCCAGTAACAAATGGGCCAGTAGGTGAATGGCACAATAAGCAAATTCAGTTCTGTCAGAATCGGGTCTGCACAAGGGTCTACTTCACACATTTACTTTGCTTTACTTTAATTTGAATCAAGTTCAAACACAACTGTTATATGAGTGTTGCCGAAAAGACTGAAAACCAGAGGCTCACACCACCAACTCCAAGGAATATAGCCTTCTGCTATAAAAACTCACCTGGCCTCTAATATAGCGACCTCTTCTTCCAGTATTTGTGCTTCTTAAATGAGAAATTCACCCCTGAATCAAAACAGAAAATACGACATGAGAAAAAAATTGAAATGCTGGCCAAGGAAAACACGCAATGCCTATCCTGGTCCGACTCCTCTGTAATACTCGAGACCACAGGCTGTGGAGGTTCGCAGGGTAGTTTGTGGGGAGTAGATGTTACTTCCTGCTTTTGAGAGCTATAGGGAAATAACAGAGAATTTATTTGTCTAATTCAATTTCACAGCAAAAACACATACACATTATATCATTGTGACTTGAAGATGAATGAAGTTTACATGCTAAATCAGATAATGATTTTCAAACCTAAGTGCTTGTCCTAGCTGAAGTGAGCTAGTGGCTTGACTCTTCTGAATGTACATGAATTGACATTCTACAAAAAATACGTCTGTGTGATTAAACTCAGCGGTTTAGTCTGGGTGCTAGTGATAAGCAGGAATGTGAGAAGCAAAAAATCTCATAACAGGGGAATTACTTTGCTGAACAAGCATCACATTTGAGTTAGACTTTTGGTGAGGTATCATCATCATGCTCCGAACACAACAACCCTCCATGTTTGTAGAATCAAACCACATAGAAGTATTGCACATGAACAACAATAGGGTGGGAATTCGTCATCAGAAAAAATAGCTAAAAGAATCCTGTTTGGTTCTGTAACGTTAGCTAACAATCATCTGAAACAACACAATCAACTATACATGCAACTACTTAAAATCTATGAACACACTGTTAATATTACTAATCTTCCTCCCTTCATACTTTCTACATGTTTAGTAGACTAAACTTTTTGCTCAAATCAGAAAGAGAATGCTAGCTACAGAGACACTATAGAGACCAAAAATTTTAATTCTTTCACTCTCTCTACAGGGGAACCATACATACATAATCCAAAATCTAGTACCTTTCTCTTGTGGCCAAATATCATAAATTTAGACTTTGCCACAGAAACTTTAAATCCCAATTTATCAGCCCAATCCTCCACAGTAACTAAAGCCTTTTGCATTTGTTTTAAAATAAAATCTATGTTTATACCTCGTTTCCAAATGGCCCCATCATCTGCAAATAAAGACTGCCCAATCCCTTTTCCAATATTACTTTAGTATTTTTTATTTTTTTTTATAACCTGTCCTGCAGCAGGCTGGTATAGAGTATGATGAGCTGGATACCATACTGTGCCAGACAGATTTACTTAAACAGGAGATTATTAATATACTCATTTGTCTGTTATTTATTTAATTATGTATTGATTTGTCACCGGGCCGGACAGGGGGGCAGACACGGGGATGGGGGGGCACAAACAGACAGCACAGAGAAGGGAGAACGCCTGAAAAACAACAACAAACAAACAATAAAAATAATAATACTAGTGAAAGACAACCAGCCGAACAGCAGCAATAAACAGCTGACATAGTAATGACATATTAAGACAACTAAGAGAACAATGAAAACAAGAAACAGTCACACACTCTAAATAAGCAACACAACACAGCCACGAGAGCTGGAATAATAATTAATTTAAATAAGTAACTGAAAGAAAGGCATCAGGAATAATTCTACCAGGGACAACCTAAGTTTGTTTGTGTCTGTTTGTGTCTGTGTGCGTGTGGGTGAATGTGTCTGTATGTGTGTGTGTACATGTGTGTGCGCATAAGCCTGTTAAAGAATGTAGTTGTTAGTGAGAGTGGGAGACGCCACGACTGTAACAGGCAGGCAAGAACCCCAGTAGCCAATAGGGGTGGAAGAAAGAAAAACAATAAATCAAATAAAAAAAAACAAAGACTCCCAGATGCACCGCGATGCAAACGTGGAAGACCCCGACCCAACCAACAGACCCCCCCCCAAAAAAAAAAATTAAAATAAAAACGACCATCCAAATGCCAATTGACAACATAATGCCAACGGAACGCAAGAGGTATAACCCGGGGAAGACCAGGGTTCCCCCCTATCCAGAACCCCACCGCCGCGCAGCGAACAACCAAAACGGCCATATGGCACGCATTCATCAACATCAATGCACAAGTGACGAGCCCAACGCGCGCAATGCCTGACACCCAATGCCCAGCAGCCCCGTCTCTGGTTCCCTGTGCTGCGGTTTCGCTGCTGGCCTTCAGCTCTGCCCGGCCTCCTGAGAGGTCTCGCCCTCGGCCCCGGCCCTCTGCACAGCCTCCGGAGAGGTCTCGCCCTCGGCCCCGGCCCCCTGCACAGCCTCCGGAGAGGTCTGGCCCTCGTCCCCGGCCCTCTGCACGGCTTCTGGGGGGTGGTGACGGTGCAGTGGATAAGACAGATGCCTTTGGTGTGAGAGACCGGGGTTCAACGCCCCACTGTGACCATCCACCAATGTGTCCCTGAGCAAGACACTAAACCCCTAGTTGCTCCAGAGGCGTGCGACCTAAAATGAATAAATGTAATGTTTCTGCCCAGTTAGCTTTACTTCCTGTTTTAGTTTGTAGTTAGTCTGCCCTAGTGTCTCTTGTCATGTTTTACTTTCTGTGCTTGTACTTGATTGTCTTAGTGGTCTCACCTGTGTGTAATTAGTTTCTCCCTCACCTGTGTATTGAAGTGGTTGTCCGTCTTTCACTTGTTGCCAGTACATTTTCGATGTTCCTTTGGATGTATCCGTGGATGTATTGTGGAGTTTCCAGTGTTTCTCGTGTCCTTGTGGATTTAGTTACTTTTGTTGGACTTTGGATTTTTGTGTTTTTGGGACTGCTCACACCTAACCACACTTGTAAGTTTCGACAATAAACCTCACCAAATCTCCAGTTTTTGTCTCAGTGTCTGCATTTGGGTCCTAACTTGTGTTCTCCAGCATTCAGCCAAGAGGGTGAACATAACTAGATTGCTTTTCTTGTGTTTGGGTGTGCGGTCTTTGGGGTGTACCAGCATCTGTCTTAGTGTGTTCTTGGGTTTAAAAAACACAGGGATGTTGTGTTTGTTGAAAATCCTCCTGAGTTTCTCTGATACTCCAGACACGTATGGAATCACAATGTTGTTGCGTTTGACCTTCTTTTCCTCCCCTGTAGTTTTGTTCTTCTTGGATCTTGTGGCTGTTTTCACAAATGTCCATTTAGGGTATCCCTTAAGTGCCCCCTTCAGGTGGTCAGTTACAGTGTACTAATACACAGTAACACATTGTGTATATAACGGATAATTACAGTAATGAAAGAGTTATTGTGAAAATCACAGTAACCAATAATCAATAATCACAGTAATCATCATTGTACTGCTGGATAGCTGGTCCAGGCCTTTGTCTCCTCCAGACTGGATTACTGCAACACATCATTGGACGTGTTCTGGTCTGAGTACACTAACATGCAGTACACTGCGTACACTGTGTACTTACCTGCTTAGTGCATTATTTTTGACAGGTTAGTGTTATCTCAGATCAAAGACTGCAGTTGGGCTCTAACAGGAAATGACTATCACAATATTGCACAATCCCCCCAGCACAGAGGGAGCAGAGCTCCAAAAACAGCCAGGCTTTATCACCCAAACTAAAAAGATCAGAATCTGGTTTACTGACAAGTTTTAACTTCCAAGTAATTTGCTTTGGTCTATTGGTGCATAAATAAGAATTCTATAAAATAAAAGCTGTTCTGTTCTGGTCTCACTGTCTGTGTTCTGGTCTGCCCTGTTGTTCTGGTCCCATCTCACCGTCTGGATTCTGGTCTTTCCTGTTGTTCTGGTCTCATCTCACTGTCTGTGTTCTGGTCCCGTCTCACTATCTGTGTTGTGTTCTGCCCTGGAGTTCTGGTCTCGTCTCACTGTCTGACACTTCAAATGATACAAAACCTGCATGAGATTGGGAAATGTGTTTTCTTCTAGTGGAAGAAGATATTTGATATACCTGAAACCTGGATAAAGTACATGTTGCTGCTAATACTGCAGTCCTTGGTATTAGTGCATGCAGCCACGTTACTTCTGAATTACAGGTACAACTTTACTTATTCTCAATAAAAGTGGCCACGATTATTTTTGTAATATTTGTATCGCAGAGAAACTTTTAAATATTGATCAAATGTGAATTCAATAATCCATTTTTAAAGAAACTCTCCTCAGCTGAAAGTGTGGGGACAGACAGTCCACTGCAGGATATGTGCTTCACAATAAAATGTGATCAGTACAACACCGTGCGATCAGACAACCATAAAGCCCTGTCTGATTAAAAGCCTGTTTGAATAGCGTTTGAATAAATTAGAGTCTTTAATTACTTTTCAAAAAAAAATAATAGACAGAATTTCATAGTAAGGGAGGCAATGCATTCCACAGGCTAGGAGCCACTGCTTGAAATGACAGATGCCCTCTGGTTTTAAAATGAGTGTTTCAAGGAGGTTTTCCCTACTATAGGGCCATCTATTCTTGCAGTTTTAAATAGTAGCCTTTCCTCAGTGGTGGTCCCTGAACATTTTAAATATGCAGTAGTGCAACCTTTAATTAAAAAACCTGGTCTGGACCTGCAGATCTCGCTAATTTCAGGCCTATTTCCAAACTAACCTTTCTGTCAAAAATCCTTGAAAAAATTGTTTGCAGTCAGTTAATGGCCTTCTTGGATGAGCACAATATTCTTGAAGTCTTCCAATCTGTTTTTAAAACCCTACATAACACAGAATCCGCTCTTCTAAACGTTTTTAATGATATCCTTTTAGCTACGGACTCCGGGGATTGTGTTATTCTTGTGCTTCTTGATCTGACTGCTGCCTTTGACACAGTGGACCATGAAATCCTGATTTCTCATTTGGAGCGGTGGGTGGGCATCAAGAGCATTGCACTGTAATGGTTCAGGTCCTACTTGGAAGGTAGAACTTTCTGTGTCAGTTGTGGAGAGTCTGTGTCTTCCTCTGCTCATCTCTCTTGTGGGGTCTCACAGGGCTCAATATTAGGCCCTCTTCTTGTCTGTCTTTATTTGCTCCCGCTTGGTTCCCTACTTAGGAAGCATGGTATGTCATTCCACTGTTATGCAGACGATACTTTGAGACAGTAATCCACGCCTTTGTTACCACTCGGATGGATTACTGTAATGAACTCTACGTGTGGGTCAGTGGGTCCTCTATTGCTCGTCTCCAGATGGTACAGAACGCTGCAACGCGTCTTTTAACTGGAACGTGTAAACACAAGCACATTTCCCCTATTTTAGCCTCACTCCACTGGCTGCCTGTATATCATAGGATCCATTTTAAGATTATTTTGTTTGCTATTAAATGCATTAACTGTCTTGCCCCACCCTACATCTCTGAGCTTTTGCTGGAGTTGCAGCTCCTAAACTGTGGAACGATCTACCTCTGCACATTAGACAGGCATCTTCACTGTTCTTAAGTCTCTTCTTAAAACCCACCTCTTTTCCCTGGCCTTTGAAAACTGAAATTGACATTTCTTGTTTTAGTTGTATTGATTTGTTTGTTTTATTATATGGTTGTTGTTGTTTTTACTTGTATTTTATGCGTCGTGTGGGCTTTGTATTTAGTGTCTTTTATGTATTCATTTATTGTTTTACTGTACAGCACTTTGTGTTCACTTTGGATTTTAAAAGAGCTCTATAAATAAATTTTGATTGATTGGGGAACCACTAACAGCCTCAGGTGCAACAGGTGGGAGTTCCTTCTTATTCAAACAAGTGAAAAGACAGTTACAGTAATCTAAAGGAGACCAAATAAAAGCATGAATGATCCTCAAATTAAACCTTTAAAACCTGGGCCCAGTTGTTCAAAAGTAATCTAATCGGATTTCGGCTATCGGATTGGATCAAATCTTGAAAATGGGTTGTTCAAAAGAAAAAATGGATTCTGAAATCAGATCAGATTACCTAATCCAAGCCTGGATTTGATCTGGATCAAACCTGCAGTTTATGTTGTTCAAAACATTTTGGTAGGATTGGGATCCCTTTGATAAAAAAAACAAAAACAGGATTATCCTGATTCCAACAGAAGGGTGGATTCAGGTGGATATTTGGGAACTTTTAAAATTTTCCAAATAATACAACATTTTTTTATCATGTATGAGCCGAAAGACACATTTATTTATATTTTGCATTTGATTTGTTTAAACTTCACAGCGATAAAGTAGATAAAATAGACAAAGTATACATTACCTATAAGCCATTCAGTAGAGTAAAAAAAAAGAAAATCCCCCAAACAGCTGTCATATCAACAAAAATACTGTCACTTATTACTGTACATTAATTACAAAGGCACAATCATTAGAGGCGAACATTCAAAAGTAGTTTGTAACAAGTTCATCCCTTATTGCAGGTCCAGTCATTCCCTCATTTTTAGATCGCCTCCTAAAAGCTAACAGCTGCTCTCTGAACTCTGAATGATATTTATTTCAACTACTGGACTAAAATATAACTGCTCAAAATATCCACAGTGTATCTGTGAATAATGCATATTTGTGTGTTTTTCTTGGATTAGTTGTGGATCAGATCGGGGTCAAACTGTTGAAAGAAATAGAAAATGGAAGAAAATGTTTGTATTAAAGTGACCCGACACGTGCTGTTCTACCTGTTGGTCTTTATATCATTAACAGCCTAGGTTGTGATATGAGGTCCCATTTAGAGCGCTGGAAATCTGGATTTGGTAATCCTGAAAAGGCTGTATCTGGATCAGGGTGATCCAATTCAATGTTGCTTTGAAAAACCAACACAAAAGTAAGAGGGGTTACGTGATCTGGGATAGCAAAACATGGGATTTCCAAATCCGGATCATTCTGATCCGGATTAAACTTTCTGAACAACTGGGCCCAGAGTTCTTAATTTGAATGTACAGTATTTCTCAGTTGGAAGAAGCAGTTTCTAATTAGTTATTTAGAGAGTCCAAAAAACTCTGTTTGTTGTTCTGTGTTCTGGTCCCCATCTGGTGTTCTGGTCTCGCCTCACTGTCTGTGTTCTGGTCTCAGACTGGACACGAATGTGAACACTGTCTGATCCACTGGTCAAACTGGAAACCTGGCCCACAGAAAACCCTGATTCTGTGACAGAGACTCAGTCAGACGAGGACTCTCCTCCCTGTGAAACTAAAGCCAGCTGAATGAGCTGTGTTCCAGTAAAGCTCCACCTCTTCCTGTACACAGATCTACACTGAGGACAGCACGTGATGATCAGAGCAGAGAGCAGGCGGACGGCCAGAGAGACGGTCTACCTGGACATGGATCACCTGTTGCTGCTGCTGCTGCTGCTGCTGCTGCTGCTGTGGAGCTCAGGTAGGACTTTAAACAGCACGTGTTAGAATTCAGATCTCTTTACTGGATCAGGGAGAAAACCAGTATGAAAGGCTGTTCAGGGTGAAAACACTGAAAGACCTGCACAGTATTTAGGTGGCCTGGAGATATTTAGAGATCTAGCTGGAGGAGAGGAATTCAGCTGAAGAGCCACATATTCAAAAGAACAGGAAACTAAATGGCAGCTCCCCGTCCTTTCTGATGCTCGCTAGCTTCACTCATAAAGCTGAAGTATCTGGGTCTAACCAAGTCTCAGTAAGAAACAAGATATAAGATCGTTGCTGATGATAAACTCACTGATTAAAAATGTTTCTTTCCTGGCAAAGAGCTGACGTACAGCTACATTTAAGGCACTAAGACCTTATCTGACCCAGTCTATGAAGTGTGAACATTTTCAGTTCACAACAGAGTTTTTTGGACTCTCTAATTAGAAACTGCTTCTTCCAACTGAGAAACACTGTACATCCAAACTAAGAGCTCTGGTGTCAGAGGTTGAATTTAAGAGGATCTATTTGGTCTCCTTTAGATCACTGTAACTGTCTTTTCACTTGTTTGAATAAGAAGGAGCTTCACCGTCTCTTAAGGCTGTTCAGAACTCTGCTGCAAGGCTTCTAACTCACATGAACAAAAGAGCGCACATC